>NC_139345.1:113444336-113694336 GCF_055883805.1 Amblyomma maculatum | reverse complement strand
AGTGCTCTAGGCCCCGCGGGGGAGGGTCCGCCGGGCAGAGGGAGAGTATGTATAAGGAAAGAGGCAAACGGCTCTGGACAAAGGGTACAGGCAGGAGTGGGGAAGGAGGGATGATAGTGGGAAAGGGTAAGGAGTGAAGGAAGAGTCTGTTTGCAGTCTGTGCGCCATAGTGTTGCGTGTTTATTGTCTAGGGATGAGTAAGGGGGGGGGGGGGGGGGGTAGAGCTGGCGCGAGGCTCTGTAGGCCTTCGTCAGCTCGCTGAACGAGTGCATGTGCTCCTTCGTAAATCCCAGATTAGATGCCACCTGAGCTCGGTTTAAAGAACGGTAAAAACACACAGCCATTGGTACTTTCAAATTACGCGCCAATCCCTACCTTTGCTCTTTTTGGGCTCTACTTCCGGTTGCTTGACGTCACATACTCTACGTCACATTATTTCACTTCTTGTTTACCCATTTTAGTTTTTGGTACTTGGCAAATTGCGCGCCAATTCCTTCCTATGCCCTTTTTCGTCTCTACGTTCGGTTGCGTGACGTCACATCCTTGACGTCATCCTGTTTGACTGCCTTAATTAACTACTTTAGTCTTTGGTACTTTCAAATTGCGAGCCAATCCTTTCATCAACCCTTTTTCTGGCTCGACTTCAGGTTGCGTGACGTCACATTCTTGACGTCATGTTAATTGATTGGTTTAATTAATTATTTTAGTATTTGATACATTCAAACGTGGCGTCAAGCCATTGGCTAATGGACCATTTTCTCCTTTACTTTTGCATTTTTTGCCTCTAATTATATGCCTAATTAACTTGTTGACCTAATTATTTTTCAGACACAACATTGCGTCACCCTCTATTGATTGACATCACTCATTAACCTCTATCACTTCTCAATTACTCACGACTGCTGCGGACACAGTTTTGCGGACACGTTCTGCGGACGCGGTCTGCGGACAGAAATCTGTGAACATAGCGAAGTAATGCTGTCGGATTTAAAAAAAAAAATCCGAACCTGTCTTGAATGGCAACTTCATGTGCTTTTTTTTTGTTAGTTTGATAGCTTGATCAAAGCTCCTTCTGAGTTGGTTGTAGGTGACCTACCCATCGCTTATGGCTGGTCGTGGCACAGGTAGGCTTTCCGTGCTCCGGCTAACAGCGGCGTCAGTCGCTTATTTCGAGACGGCGAGCGTGCCCAGTTCGTTGATACAAAACGCGTTTTGGAGAGCTGCAGTACGTACGGTAGTGCTGTACCGCAGGCACGTGTCATTTTTTTTAATATTTTGCGGGCTTTCTTTTAATGGAGGTACGTTAGCAGAAAAAACTGGGTCGGCTGTATCTGCACCACAACTTATTGAAGGGCATTTGTCCCTAAATTGACTAATCATAAATCTGCTTATTTCATTTTAGTTAATTGGCTATTTGAGCGGGATGTAAAATTACCCCGAGGAGCATTACATGACGAAAAACATTATGCCGTTAGTTACGGTCAGCAGCAGTGCTCCGAAATTTTTTTAAATCCTTGGTTCATGTTACATGGATATGCTGCCCTGGGAGATTCCATGCTTGCTTGCTTTATACCTTGATTGACATAGCCCAACACGCGCACACTAATTCCGCTCAAACTAGTTCTTAAAGTCGCATACTTTTCCCAGGAGTCTATATGTCAACGTTTCTCTCTGTGGAGATCACGTGGTTAATTCTATTAACGCGATAGCGTTAAGGGCGCCATGTCGCAGAAAAGCCGGTGTCGGCATTGTGGCTGTACGAAAATCAAAAGAAAGTAAATAAACAATGAAAGAAGTTTTGCGGAACCCCATGGAGCCGAACACGGTTCCTTCGCAGTGCGAGGCGAGCACGCAGCCACTCCGCCACAGAAAGGCATTGCTTCTCTCCGAATAAGGGCAGACCTAATGTATGCATTGCCTTATGACGGCCAGCTAATGTTTAGGTGCGTCATTAGAAAGTAACTAATTCCGCAAGTGACAGTTAAGCCAGTATCAAAGAACATTCCCGCTTTGCTTACGTATACGATGCGGGGCTAATCGAAAAATTCCTTCGATCGTACGGCGCTGCCGCAACAGATTGCGGAAGCTGCCGCCCGATTCAAAACATCCATCCATCGTCTTCAAAACATTAGGGTTTAAACGCTTTCGCGTTGAACCCTTAAAGGCGAACATTGAGCGTCCAACAATTTCGCCTCATAAAAAGTCTATGCGTATCTCAAATGCCTATCACGCGATAGCCCATACAGCTTGCCCCGTCAAAAAGGCATCGTCGTTGCGTGACCTGGCATCGCGCCAAGTGGTCGGTGCATCGTTCCAACTCCCAAACTTGTCGGAAAAAAAATATACACATGATTTCTTATTGAAACTGTGATGAAACCGTTCTTTGTGCAAAGTTCAGGGTGATGCATGTCATACCAATTCGTTTCCCATTTATAATCCATCTGCTGATAACGTTGGAGGCTACTTAGCGACAGGGATTCGAACCGACGACATGCGTGCCTCAGAGAAGTGTAGGTGTCCACTGAGAATTGAGACTGATACTGCACCTTCCTTTAAAAAAAAAAGACAACCAAAAATTTCACAAATATTCGCAGAATGAAAAGGTGGTGTTGAAGCCGGGATCCAGTATGAGCAAACCCCTATCCGCCGAAAGGGCGCCATTGCATGAAATGGCATGACGCCAGCCGTTGCCAAACGTGTCGGAAACTAACGCGTCCACTCTTAAACGGTACCTATGTATCTCCCAAGATTTTCTTGTTTTTGTATCATTAATATTAAGTTATTTTTTTATCATTCACCGTTAAGGGAAATATTTTGGTCTAGAATGGGGCAATCATCGCTTTCGTTTCTTTCTCTTGGAAAAAAGCGAAACATTTTTAGAGCTCTTGCCATTGATTTCGTGTCCCAGTTAGATGACTTGGGTGATTTTGCCTTGTCACTATGGCATTTCACTACCAACAATAAAGAGCTACACAAATTAACGTAGAAAAACTGAAAACGACCAAAGTTCCCACGATAAATGTTACTGGTCACTTAATTTATCATTTTTTGTGCGCTTTGAATTCTTCAGGTATGAAAAACTTTTAGAGCACTGCAGCGATCTGCATTGAAGAAATGCGAATGCATGTGCGTTGGCTGCTCTTTAGTAGCTCCCAGGGGGTCATGACTCAGCACGTTTGAGTCATGATCAGGCACTAGTCATTGTCATGACTTTGATTGACCTAGACAAGTCATAGATACCATAGTCATGCACATTGTATCTCCAATCTGACACAAGTGAATATGACTCATGACTAAACTACAATGACTCACATGCCATGACTATAGACATGCCATGACATTTATATACCACTTGTCATTACATGCACATTCATGACTGACTGTCTCCTCCTAATGTGACGTCATAACAAACGATACATTTTGCCTCCATACTTTGCTTCCACGTTTTGTGGACACGTTTTCGCAAACATAGCCAAGTAAAACTTTCGCTTTAATAAACTGCAGCAGGCTTACTTCACTGCAAGCGTTGTATTACTGCAGTGAAGCCACTCGCAAGCTCGCGAGAAAGGAGTTCCATTTTAGGACAGTTTACGTATGCGGGGTAAGAATAAGAAATCTCTTATTTGAACAGAGAATGAACAGATAATTTTATATTGATTATTTATTTTAGTATGCCCATATTGGGTTTTAGTAGTAGTTCAGGGTACTGGTCGATGTCTAGCGGTGTAGAAATCACATGAAATCTCCGGAGCCCCTTTCATTTACCGCACTGGATGGCAATACTTAGTTGCCTAATTTTAGTGATTACGTGAGAAAGGTAGTGTAGCAATGCTAAAACACACTTATTGTCGAAAACTTTGTCTTACCACAAGGCGCATTTATGAGTTGTGCGGGAAGGGAACAATTTTGTTTTTCTTTTCAGGATTACAGAAGGCAGTGGGGATAGTCTCATTTCTGTCATGCGTTTTATGGAGCATTTTCGACGAAAAAAAGAAAATGACGTTCAGTGCGGCTTTTCTCTGCAGAATCACTCGAATAGTGGACAAAGGGGAAGGGCAGGAAAGGCGCGAAAACCCCGTTTCTCCTCCCTTAAATCCGCCCTCGGCTTTGACAGATGTGGAGAGACTCGAACAGTACACTTAGCACAAGTGAAGCCTCTTTACAACTACCCACGTCGATTTTTGTCACAGAACTCTGGTTCGAAACCTTCTATGGCCTTAGGTTCCTGTGAAGTGGTGACATAAGCGTTTAAGTTCGATAAAAAAAATGTAGACATTGAAATTGAGAAAATGTGTACATGTTATGGCGATTCCCTACTTTTAGTACATTTTTTTTTTTTTTTTTTAGGGGAGATTTATGGGTGTCTCTTGAAACTCCTGGAAGCCACTAGCCCACCGCGGGAACTCGCATACTAATGTTAAAGGCATAAAAAAAAAACGTAAAAAAGAAAAGATTACTTGCTGTGATTTTGGAAGGCAGCGGGAGGTTAATCTCTCAGGAGCAACGGGACAGCAGAACCTGATTGAAAGATAGACGGCGTAACACATTGCATGTATCATACTTCTCTTCTGCCTGTTTGAGTGTTATATAACGCTCTGTGCATGTAACTAGCTGGCCAGACGTTTCTCAATATTCGAATGTTCTGGTGAAAATGTTACCGTAGGTTGTCCTCTCCGCGCTGAAGCATTCTACCAAATTTGGGCGCCGAGCGATAATTCCTTCGCGCGCAACACGATTTTAAAATGTATAGTTTTCATGGCGTCAGTTGAGACGATTTCTACGTGCAACACTGCATTTGTGACGTCAAAAACAGTACAACCACGTCACTGCTCACTCCCCACGTGATCATGAAATTTTAAGGCCTGTATTTGGCTATTTCAGACTTTTTATGTACTCCGTCATGATTTCCGCGCTTTATTTTCACCGTCCAATGCGCACGCGAGTGTTTTTCGAGTACTGCATGTGACGTCGCCGTTTCGTCAAATAGAAACGTCGTTTCTGGCTATGAGAGCAGATTAGGTTTCGGTTTACAATTTTTTTTTCCTTTTTGGAAATACTTCTACTTGGAATTTCGAAAAGAGGTTTTAGTGTTGGAGTCGAGACATACCGAGGATTGTAATGCAATAAAAAACTGAATGGAAAACTGAATGCAGAACGCTCAATATATCGAAGTATTTGTTCACGAGTTCTGGTATTAATTATGTTATTGTCTGGAAGCCATAATTTGTACGTGAATGGGACTTTACATTCTTCCTCAGTTTATATGGGGTCTGCTTAACAGGATATATTTCTTGAAACTGAGTTTTGTTTATTCTCTTTTGACCGATAGGGTTTCCAGGGAATGCTTAATAACTGTTTTATCTGCAGTCGGTTATAAAACACGAGATGAAGTATGGCGACAGGCTATCTGTGAAAGGAGATAGCATTTCCAATTACCCTCAATGCTCGCTTTTGCAAATACAGCAGTGAATTTAGGTTTGTCTCGGTAATTGTTTAATGAGGGAAGAGTATGTGAAACCTGAGTCTAGGGGATAATACATTTTTCGCTTAGGTTTCGAAGGGAGGAGATACGTTATTAGTTTATTTAGCAACCCAACAGTTCTAGAGAGGTGTTTTCTTGGCGAGTCGGCATGGGGTGACCACGATAGGTTTTCGTGAAGCATTACTCCCAAGAAACGTATTGTATTTGCTTCTTGCAGGGATGATTGCAATGGTAAAGTTGGTAGATTTCTTATGATTTTAGCTTTGGACTCTTAGTACTTTGTCTCTTCTGTATTCAGTTGATCTTCTGAATTTTATGTATTTATTTTATTTATTTTAACCATGTATTTAGATCTATCCACCCTAAATTCGCCTCGGTAAACACTTAATCCGTGCTCACTCTAGTAAAAAAAAGGACTATATCTTTATGTCCTTGAATGTTTACAATACCATTTATATACAGTGACAATAGTAAAGTTCTAAGAACAGACCCCTGATAAGTATTTTCGTATAAGTTTCACTTTTTATTCTTAGACTTGCCATATGGCATAGAATGGGGTCGTCTTCAACTTGAAGTAAGTCGTCTAGCCTACTGTATTCAAGAAACCGAAGTGAGTACCGGCTCTTAATGTTGTCCATTAGCCACAAGTGGAGGTCTTCGATCCTCCCTTGTAGGCCGACAGTCCAACCTCTTGTGGTCGTCTTGTTCTCGATGGCTGCATCCCTGGGCATGTCCATAATAGGTGGCGAAGATCCACCTCGGCGAATGGCCTTTGGCACTTAGGGCATGCATGGTCTGTATCTTCTTGAGTCCCATCGGCAAGTCTCTGGCATAGTAAAGGCCGCCCCAGCCATGACCATTGTAAGGGACGCCTCCTCCATTCTCGTTAGGTTATGAGAGAGGGTTAAGTGTATGGAGGAATCAGGGCACGTGCACTTTTCGTTACAACAGATGCCAAGATTTGGAAAGCGGAGTGGAGATCAAATGGGAAGCTTGTGGGTAAGGCACCCGTGACTGACGAACGCATAACCATCTGATGTGAGACGCATAACCATCTACATGTGAGATGAAAGGAAAGGATTGGAAGCATCTGTTGCCGCAATAATCGTTTGGGCAGACAAGTTTGTCGAAACGCGCATGGTTCCCTTCTGTCGGCCCGCGGCAGATGTCAAGTTGGATGCATTTTCTAGTACTGTGAACGGATGAAGTCAACAGCATAAGTATGCGGACAAATAAATAGAAAAAATGGAGGACGCTTAGGCCTGGAATTCAGCGCGATAGTGTTATCGGGCCCCATCGCATCGTCTTCGCGTGTTCTAATTTCAGCCTCACAACGACGTACTTGTCGTGACACACCACTTCTTTATTGTTTGTATTTAGTGCAGGGTGAAATTTCACTCTTGCCTGGCATTTAAGCACCAATCAGATAACCTCCGTTTGGTTATTTCTTCCAGTCTGTAGTCGTTTTTTCTCCGCTGTCCTCAAGCTGTCCTTAAACCCCAATTCTTTGAAGGCGATGGATGACTGTATGAGGCTTTTAATTGGGTGGCGGCCCGCGCCATCTGTTGCGGCAGGGCCCTACGATCGAAGAAATTTCCCAGTGAGAGCCGCATCGCAAGTAAGCAAAGCAGAAATGTTCTTGGCAAGCCGTTTAACTATTACTTTAATTTTTTTAATGACGCACCTTAACGTATAGCTACCAGTTATGTAAGGCAATGTATACATTAGGTCCACCTTTATTCGGAGAGAAGCAACGCAGTTCTGATTCGGAGTGCTTGCGTGCTCGCCTCGCACTACTAAGGAAGCGTGTTCTACTTTCCGAGTTCCCGTAAAACTTTCATTGTTTCTTTATTTTCTCTTTATTTTCGCGTTACAACCACTATGCGAGTGCTCCTCGAAGGTCATAGATGAGTTTTTTTTCTAATCCAGCCTCTAATACAGGCTTCAGCGTGTATCACCAAGCCCTTCGCACAGCTGTACAGGGAAAAGGTGGCGCCAACAGCGTTAGCGTGTCTGTTAGACGTAGTCTCGGTGTTCGAACATTGTCCACAATCCGGCAGCCGCACCTACAGAATCTCCATGGCGAGAGTGTAAAGTTTGTGACGGATACTGCGTAAATATAGCTTCTCCGCGTACTCTTTTTCTTTATTGGCGACGTTGCTAACAGGCTACGTCGCTGGCTCGTTGCGTTTATAATAACAACGTCTCAACGTGGAGGAGCACATTGAGCCGCAGACAATGTAATACGAAACAGATCGGCCGCGCGCGAGCGGCCATGCTCCGAGAGCAAGCAACGCCTCTCTCGTTATACAGCCGCCGCCACCTCCGCAGAAGCGATTAGGCCGCACGCTGCAGAATACACGTATACTGGCAACACTAAGACCACACGACTCGTGTGCCTCACGTGAGAGTTCCCGTAGATTCTCGTGCTTGCAGCGCCAGGTTAGCCTCACCGAGAAACCAAGCCATACGCGTGTGCGTGTGTGTGCATGCATCCGTTTGTTCGCGTTTACACATGCTCGGCGCCAAAAGCGTGACTCCACGAGAGACTGCTTCGAGAGGCGTCATTGTCAGCGGCGCATCTCTCTCTCAGCGGCGGGCAATTTCCGACGCAAGCGGACTCCTAATTTGCGCCGCCGAGGTGTGAGAAAACAGGCGGCGTAGGTGGCGGTCGGACAACGCCCCTGCACTCCGCGCGCGTGCACGGAGAGCTCAGGCGCCGTCGCTGGCGCCGCCGTATACCGTGGCCGTGTTTGACAAGGCCGGGAAGTCCGATTTTCGGAGGCAGCCGCCGCTGCTGACTCACGCGTCGAAATGTTCGCTCACTTGCCACAATCGGTCCACGAAGCGAACGAGCCGAATTACTCGATGACCGAGCGAGCCAGCAGCCGAGCAGGCAGACCACAAAGACAGCGTCAAACGCCACACCATTCACACAATGCGGCGAAAGCGCCAGAAGTCGCAGAGGTGGCACGAATGGAGGCCTTGAAACGCTGTCACTTCGATGCCGCCCGAGCTTTCTCGGAGCTCTCTCTCTTCTTTTGCGTGCGTTGCCCTTTTGTTTCTCTCGCCTCTCTCACTACTCCGGTGGCACAGCAATATAGTGTAACTACACACACGAAACGAGGATGCTGTCTGCCGATTGGTTTGTTGTTCTCGACCACGGTGGTCCAGCGCGCCAATTTGCCTGCTATCTTCGCCGGCGTTCTCGTAAAATGCTTCAGAACTAACAGATAGGCCTTCGGGGCACGCAAATGGGAACGGAAACCCACGCGTTTGAAACATGACAGCTTCTTTAATAACCTCGCAAAAAGGCGCCACAATTTTTAGTTTGAGAAAAAAAAAAAAGAAGAGACTGGTCTCATAATATCAAAATAAGAAATAACTAAAGGTGCACCCGTTTTCATTCAGAGTAGAGGCATGTTTAGTAAAAGTAAAAATGAGTATCTGTAAAAACAACAACAACAAAAACAAAAACAAGAACGCGCAGAAATGGAGAGAAGCAGGACTAAATGCTCAGTGACTTCTTCGTCAGATGCACGTTTCCGTGGCTAGAGATTCGCAGTCGCAAGCGTGCTCCCCGAGTCGCTCTATACAGAGAGTCGAGAGTGAGTCTGAATGACATATATATGGCCGCCACGAGCTGAATTGCCTTTCCCTGTCGGATAACAACAGGAGCAGCAGCGTTGCAACGCAATGCGCTCGTTAATCGTCTCGAGCAGACATCATTAGAAACCGCAATGCGCGCTGAGCGAGCAGGCGGGCGTAATTATCGCGCCCACTGCGGCCCTCTGAGTCGTGCAGAAATTGTTAGGAAAGGGGCCCGCAAAAGAGGGTATGCCGGAAGATGCGCCGCGATAATTAAAAAGGCGGGAGGACTCGCGCCTATATAGCTGTCACTTCTGCGCAGTCGGTTACGAAAGCCGCCGTTCCCTCGACAACGCACTTGAAGCCAGTATACGTCGGATACAGAACGTATAATTACGAGTGAAGAATTGCGGAAGCTAAACAAAAAATAAAGAATACCGCGCGCACACAGTATACAGACAGCAAAGAAACGCGTGATTAAGAGAAGGCAGTTGCAATGAGATGATGCCTTGTAAGCACAATGCTGAGTAAAACTTATTGCTAATTAAATAGAAAAGAGAAACGCGTTTCATCAGTCTGGGTGGAGTGAAATGCTTCATGAAAGCAGCGCATTCAATGATTTACGCTCGTACGTCACGAACCTATGAGTCGGGTCGGCTCTTATATAGGGATTAAATAGCGACCAAAGAACGGACGTAACTTAAAAAACGACACTGGTGTCCGCTTTTGCATCGTCATATACTGCGCAGTCGACGACAAAGGTGAGGCCAGCATACAGTTCTCCAGATGGTTAGTTGCGTCGATAGTAATAACCGGCTGTTATTTTTTCTTTCTTTCTTCTCTACTTTATCTCTTCTGTCCGCACGAGGCAGCGGAGGTGGCTCAGCTACAGAGCCCGTAGCAGGCCCGTGTATTTTCGTTTCCTTCTTCCTACAGTCGCAACAACAATAACAACTCTCTAGGTATGTTACAGTCATCTACTATAAAAAAACTTCCCTATTGAAACACATTTGGAACTATAGCGGAGCCGCTAACACCGCGTACAATATATATTGTATTTGCAGATTGTACAGCTGAGTAATAAATATTCGCTCGTATAGCGTGGATAAATTATGTTTTATTCGCTTACACTTATGAGCGAGCTCGTTTCCAATGTTGTCCACTGATCAGTGAAGGGACACAAATGCACAACGTGCCGGCGTGGATTCCTCCAAAAAGATGCCGCACACGAAGGGGTATATTACACATTTAAACACATCGTCCCGAGATGATGCCATCGATATGACGCCAATCGCCTTGGACGCGCATGCGTGCGTCGCGGCCGTCGAACAAAGTCACGAGTTCGTGCCAGCGAGAGAAACAAGACATCAACGTCCACTCTTCTCCAGTAAAAGGAAAACCAGGGAGGAGAGGAAGGAGCGGCCGAGTCACGCACGCACATCACGGTCACTCCCGCAAGCGGCAGGCAACACGCAGGACTGTCAACGCCGGAAAGCGAAGAGGACAGCCTCCCTCCGGCGGCGGCTTCTTCGGCTCGCGCCACGCAGTGACCACACCGCCTCCCCCTCCTTCAGCCGAGTTGTTCTTGTCCCGCGGCGTGTCCACCATTGTAGCGGCCGACGGAAACATGTGTTCCCATCACGACCCATTGTCGCGCCCCGCGGCCGCCGACTGAGGGTCCCGTATCCTCCCTCTCGGCCCAAAGTAGAGAAAAAGAATGACCGAAAGCGTTACGAATCGCCCGCCGCTCGCGAGGGGGCCCCCATTGTGGGCTCCGAGGTGGCGATGGGACCACCGACGCACTCCACCCCGGCGAAAGGCGGGGATGGCAGCGGGACTCGGCCGTCGCCCATGATCACCGCGCTGCACGCACACGCCATACCGCGCTGCTACTGACCGCCGACGCCACTGCTACCATTTTTCAGCTCACGCTCTCGATGACAATGGCGAATTGTCCGCTGATGCATCGGTCTGCTCGGCGGGGGAGAGGAAGAGAAGAGGCCACGGAAGCCAAACCCGCTGTGCCTCCGACACGAGCGCGGCTGCCTGGCGCGGAACCCGACCACCTACGATCGTCGCCGTGGGGATCAGACACCGTTTGCGGTGTGCCTTGCTGTGGTGTACAAATGGCCGGGACATAAGTTGGGGGTGGGATGTGCGTGTTTGTTGTGCTCTGGTATTCGACTCTCTCGGGCCTACCTTTCTTGCCGGTTCGAGGGGACACGTCGCTTTGGCGAAACGGGACCGAACGCTGTTGACAGCAGCGCGGTTGTGCATCAATCGGTGATGCACAGGAGCTCCTGGCTTTTCACCGCTTCATTAGGACGCGATCCGGTGTACGCTGCATGCAGTCGGTTGAAATTGAGGTGATCATTTTATGCCTAACCTAATGCGATAAAGTGCTATACCGCAGTTCACTTTTGCACCACGGTCGAGTGAGGTACTACATCATGACGACTGGCCCGTTTGTATCTCTCTCTGCCCCCTTCGGTTCGGTTCAAGAGATATTCGCACCAGAAAACAAAAAAAAAAGAAGTGTAGCCGGAAGAGAACAAAGCACGAAGGAACAAGTAGGACACACAAACGCTAAACTGCAACTTTATTTTGGTGGACAATACACAGGATGTTTACTCCCAAAGAGAGCAGCGCCGAAGAGATAGCTCTGGGCAGGAGTGAAAGGTAAAACTGAGGGACGAGCACGATTTTCTGGGAAGGCCGAAGACTTTTGCTTCGGCTTATTTCTCTGCTCGCTTCTTACAAAAAGCAACAACTAGTTTTTCGTGAAATTTTATCAACTAAGCACGCCATTTAGCGTCCGATCGATCATTTGACTTCTTTACCATTAGTTTTCACATTCTCCTTGTTCCTTTCCCGTCTTTGATATCACAGTGTAGCTCTATGCTACATTAACAAGAAAAAAAGTGCTTGCTTGCCCGTCGTATTCCTATATGCAGCCCTGTAATCTCAGCGTGGTTGACGACAAGGCGAGAGCTATAATAAGTGTGTTTTATTAATAACATTGCAGCAATATCTATCTTGTGTGTTTCATTTCTGATAATCGTGAGCTAAACATGGAAGCATTAACGCAGCTAACAAACAGTTTAATAGATAACATATTTAAGCTGAAAAACATGCTCTCGTGACGCGGAAACGAAAACCGCCGCTGGCAACTATTCCTAATATTCCCTTAGTTTCATGTAAAAAAGATGCGCTGAAATTTACACAGAAAGAAAATAAATTCACCCAAAGAACATTTAGGAAATAGTATATAGATGAATGAGTGAATTTATGTTCATATACAACCGAGGAATAGATGGGAAGAGGCGGGTCAGAGATGGCTCAAAAAGACCCGTCTCCTTAGCGAAAGCCAGAAGTGAATCTATAGCATCATCCTTATAACATGCGTCTCATCTCCTCATGCCATGCTGGCTTGAGACGGGTCGCATGGAGATTAGACGGATGGCTGCGGAAATGGGCTTTCTGGGCCAGCGCGAGTGAATAAATGCTCACGCGCTGTCTAATCGGTCGTATCGTTTCTCCCGATGCCTGCGTGTCCGGGCACTCAGTTGATCCTCACACTCTGATCTCTTCACTAGTCTGCATTGCAGGCCTCTTCACCAGACCGACAGATGGTGACCGCAGGTGGCAAAGCCTCGGAGAAACAGGGGTCGGAGGTATTGTTGTGAGCTGCCACAGGAGCCACTTGAGCAAAAAGGGCCGGCAACCACTGGTCAAATTCTACCGCTTCACCCGCAAGTGGTACGGAAAAGCGCATCGAGTGTGGTTTGCATCAAGTTGCTCATAACAATATGTCCTCAGTTCTGCTCATGCTTTGATGTTTGTGTATTTCGATTGTTACAAACAAACGCGGGTGCTTGGTATCACTGCAACGGGAGTAATGAAACTGACTTTTTTTTTTTTTTTTTTTTTCACAATGGCAGCTCAGCGAAATCTTAATATTAGTAGCACAACAGCAGTTAACAACTTTCAGACATGTTTTAGGGTTAGTTTTTATTTATGATGAAATATCAACTAAAAAAATGTATGAATGCGCACTCTAAAAGAAAAAGGAAACTGCACTCCTTTCATAGGAAATTCGTCCTTATAAACGACAAAGTGAATGGTTGGTGCTCGCTGTGTTAGGGCATATATACTAATCTGGATTCAAGAAGATTAACATACACGAACCAAGATGAATGTTCCTTGAAAGCCAGCGTTGAAATCAAGAAGACACAATGGCAGAAAGATGATTCATGTCAAGCAGCTTCCTGGAAGACCGGACTAGAAGCCATGCACTGTGAGGGACACTGAAGCCCGACCATTTGCTGCACGTGTAGAGTTGTGAGAACAAAAAGAATATAATGCAGACAAATAGTGAAGCATATATATGTAAAGCACCCCCTACCCCATCTGTCAAGAAAAATGACACGCTAATTATGATTGTTGTAAGATAAGAGGGCTGCAACGGGAACCATGGATGGAAAAAGATCCAGACCCAGCGCCTTAGCAGTTCTTTGTTTCACCCGGTTCATATTCAATAATGTTTTCGTCACTTACACTCACGTTCACTCTCTCTATCTCTCTCTCTCTCTCTCTCGCACGCGCGCGCACACACACGTTCTTTCCATGGTAAAGCTCTTTCAATACAATAACATTTCAGGCTACGGAGGTAATTTCAACACAGAATAGTCGAACATTCAAACGCCCGTACATTATACGATTAAAATTGAAATGCCGTTTCGGTTACTTTTCTCAGAAGCAATGCGCACACCACATCATATTCGCCGCACGCGTCATGCGGCTCGCTGACGAATATACGCAGGCACACAAGCTTCTGTAAGATGATTTGTATATGCACACGGAACTCACGGTGCTTTATCCATGTTGTATACAACATAGAACACTATCCTGCAAGCATATAGAAACGCTTTGGTGCCAATAGCATCATATTGTTGAAGGCGGGAAAATAATGGCTTCATAGCTCCGGCTCACAGGAAAGATGTCGTGGCAACCACACGCAATATCGCAAATCGTCATGCGGCGCTGCTCACGTACTCTACAATTCAGCAAGTCAGTAGAAAGTGGGAACTGAAATTTTTTATTCATTGTGATAACTCACACTCAACGTTTCAATGAAATTTAACTAAATCAAGAAACCGGGCCCAAAGAAATGTCAACGGAACCTCGAGGCCCATTTTTTCAACAGAAGGGAGCTCCTATACGAGCCCCCTGAGTTTTAACGAGTCTTTATATGCTGCTTCCTCATCTTCCAAGGGGGTGAGAAGGTCTCAGCTGTACCTTGGTCGTCCTTGAGGAAGGAAAAAAACTGAACGGGGGGGAGGGGGGGGGGGGGCATTGAGAGGGGAGGGATTCTGAGAGTAATAATTACTCCGAGTCACGTGTCTGTGCACCCAAAATGTGTTGAGTAACAGTTTTGATCGTTGGAGATGACCGATGGTTGCTAAAGGCAACAGACTGGTATCCAAGGGAAGGCAAGCGTACACTTGCCTTAGCTATGGTGTTGTCTTATGTTGCTGTTGTCTTATAGTCATTTTGATGACACCGTTTCTGGTGTAATGATACGCTGTTCCTATGAGACTCTAAGAAGCCTATGCGAATGTATTTAGATAGCATAATTTCAGCAGTCTGGCTAGGCCATTTAGTAAGGTTATACCTACTTACCGGATTTCTCACAAGCATAAAAAGGGGCTTCGGATCGTCATTCTGCTAAAGCTCATATCCAAAAGCCTAGACTCTTGGATCCATATGGAACCACAATTTCCCAACAATCTTCTGATAAACTTCTTTACTCATTACGCCTTGAGTTTGGCAAAAATTTCGTCAATTAATCCCGAGCTCTTAATGTTCCCGCCTCTAAATTATAGAATTTTTTCGCCAGAGAAGATATTCCCTTTTCGAATAAACTCAGTAATTTCAACTTATGTTTAACACAATAACTTGAAATTGTGTCGCGAAATGCGTAACGCAAGCGTGGAGGTCACTCTTCTGTTTAAAGGGCAACTTCGGAGGTTTATCTAGATTCGAAATTCTGGAAAAAACATTTACTGTAGGTTTTCTTCTCCTCAACGCAGTCCACCAAATTTGGGCGCCGGGCGGTAATTAACTCGCGCTCAATATGATTTAAAATGTACAGTTATCCACTCCCCGCGTGATTATGAAATTTTGAGACCTGTATCAGGCTATATCAGACATTTCATGTAGTTAGCCATGATTTCCATACATTATTTCCACCATCCAACGCGAGTGCGAATGTTTTTCCAATACTGTGTGTGACGCCACCGTTTTGTCAACTGGAACGTCGTTTCTGACCATGAAAGCAGCTCAGTTTTGATTTCCTGATTTTCCTTTTTAAAAGCAGTTTTACTCGGCATATTTGAAAATGGGTTTTGTTTTGGAGTCAGGGCACACAGAGGAATGTAATGCAGTCGAAAACTAAAACCGAAGAAAAAAAAAACACCGGAGTAGTCCTTTAAATTCCCCTCTGCCTCAATGCTATGCCCATACCAGCACGCTATGGTTCGAATATAATTTAAGGTGAGGTGGCATGTTGCGTTTGCATCAGACCACCAACCCTACTCCAAAATATTTTATAGTGTCATGATCTGTATAATTTCGTGTATCGCATAATGAGTATAAAGAATGCCAGAGGAGACACCTATAGGATGAGTAATAGCCAGAGAACGCACCACAAGATGGGCTTGAGAGATGAACACTGTCTGCTTAGTGAATTCAATTCACTACCGGTGAGTCGCCTCCTCTACAGCCTCGCATACCACCACTTCAACCTCCCGGAACTTAAGGCTACACGCGCCCTTAGGCTTAAGCGGTGAGCCTTCCCAATCAGACACCTACAGAGAAGGCCCCTTCTAAATCAAGGATAACATAACACATTTTAGGAGCTGAATGAAGCCTTATTTACCAGGCAGAAACAACGCCTCTCTGTGGCAACGGCGGGTAGGACGTTGATCTGCAAGTTTGGCAAGCAGCAACACAGTGCATCCAAAGTGAAACGTATCTGGACTTGAACGTCTGTAACAGCATATCAGTGGCGCCCACACCATCCCATATGCAGCGTAACACTAGACACCAAGGCAGAAGACAGGTAATAGTGAATGATCACAGGAAGAGGCTGCATGGACCAAGACTCACAAGTCCTATATATACAGAAATAGGGCGTATACCCCGAGCCAAGCAGGTTATCAGTGGTAGTTGTTAACTCATAGCTGAAACCGTTCACACAAGCCTTCATTTGTGTGAGTCACCCACAAGAGGCAGTAGCCCTGCTATCAAATAGCTGGAATACAGGGATTCGCCCGACATAATCACAGACATCTATGAGGCTTGCCACTATACCTAAGGCAAGTCCGAGTGGGTGGATTTCTGGGCACGAAGGGCTCGGGGGAAATGAGGTGGCGCACGTCCTTGCCCGATAATTATCCGGACGGACCAACTAGCCCTATTCCTATACCCCGTCTATATGGGGATCGTCTCGAACACCTGAGGCTGCAGAGACGTAAATGTCCCCCACCGCACAAGAAACTAACAGCCGATGTCATTGACTGGCGCCTCAGCCAAACTAACACACATCCTAACTTTTCTGAAAGAAGTAAGATATATCCCCTCAGATAGCTCTGATTGCTACTGGTGTGGCTCCTGGCCCACTGTTGTCCGCATATACCGGGGCTTTATGGCGAGACCTCAGAACCTGCCTCACAAAGGGCACATATGCAGGTAGTAGAGGACGGCGCTATCCAGCATGGTTTTCGATGTCCAGCCGAGAATCACACAACTGGTCCATGAAACAGCGAACCTATAGCGCAGCCCGAGACAAAAGGAGTCGATCAACCTTCTGGTCACTTCCTTATTTATCCAATTGCCCTTTTTTCTGTATAAATATTTGCTTAACCTTTCCTAAGAGCGCTTACTTGTATGAAGGCGAAAACTGGCTCACACGGTCCGTTGCCGCGACGGCCGTTTCTCATGCGTCTTCCTGTGGCGCACGCTACCACGTGCCCTCTGAACTATTTATGCTTCTCCAACAGTACTTTCTCCACTCCTCCTCTGACGGCCACTATACCTGCTCCTCTGGCGGTATCCACTCGTTAGGTCACGTGATGAGTTGAGGTAACTGAGGTATGCAATAGGAGGTACTATGCCAAATCTCTATTGAAAATGAATGTCCAACGTGACCAGTAGGTCATATCGCACTATATGTAAGCAAAATGGTATTACACCGCCTTGAACGATGCATTAAAAACGGTTGTGGCGCAATTTTGATAAAAAATACAGAGATTCTGACTTCGCGTGGAAGCGCGTTAGTGATGCCATACACCGAGGCCATCTTTATGGGCTGTTCACCCCAAGTAGAAAAAAAAGTATACAAACCATTTTCTTTTACGACAGAATTTCTGTGCGTTTTTGACAGAAAACCTGTTGTGACAACAGATTGTTACAAAAGAACTACAGGCAACAGAAAACTACTGCAACAGAAGACTACTGCAGAAAGTCTACAGGCCCCGCCGGGGTGGCGCAGTGGTAAGACGCCCGACTACTGTCCGGAGTTCCCGGGTTCGAACCCGACCACGGCGGCTGCGTTTCGATGGAGGCGAAACGAAGTGGTGTCCGTGTGCTGTGCGATGTCAGCACACGTTAAAGATCCCCAGGTGGTCGAAATTACTCCCTAGCCCTTCACTACGGCTCCCCTTTCTCTCTTTCTACCTTCACTCCCACCTTCATCCCTTCCCTTACGGCGCGGTTCAGGTGTCCACAGAGCAAGTGTGACAGATACTACGAAGTTTCCCTTCCTGTAAACCAATTATTATTTTATATTAAGTCTACAGAACTAAAGAAAAAGCTGACGTTTACGACAGACAATCAGAATATTGTGTCGTATTTTTGACGTGGTCCTGTAGTTAGTTTCGACTAGGCAACACCAACGAACACATCAGATGTATTTTCGCACAATATAGCTAGCAAGTGCTTTTGATGCGACGATTTTCCGCTTGCTGTAATTTCACGTTTTAGCAGGAAGCTGACACTTATTTTCGAGGAGTGGCCCACGTGTTATAGCCTTACCTTTTTATCATATTCATACCCCTGTCCAGAAATGTAAACTGCGCAAAAGACAGAGACAGTGCAATGACTCCAGAAATGACCCTGCGCGAACAGGCTTCTTGCTATATATTGATAGAAATAGAATTCCCAGGCAATAAATGCAGGGCTAACAAACAGAACACTCCCGGTATTACTTTAGATTTCACTCCTGGTTTCTTAGGCAACAAGTAAACTGCTATTAATTAAAAAATTCTCAATTTGGACAACAGGCAAATGGCAAAAGCGACCAGATGCATTGCTGCCGGGGGAGGTCGAATCATAAGCACAAGATCAGACCACTAGATTATAGTGTTCTAGAATTGGGAAGTGTGCCGTCTTCGGCGCGCGGCAATGGGAGCGACGTGGTCGCCGGAGCGATGAAAAGCATAGGTGGCGCTGTCAGCCGTAGGAGCGCATCACAAGGAAACGCTTGCTTCTGCGGCTCGTTTCCTGCGTGAATTTTGTTGCATCGCGCTGCTTCTCTGGCTGTTGTACTTTGGCGCGTTGTTGAGCGAAGAGCGATGATTGGTCACGCAGGAAAACGCATGTTTGCAGAGAGCACAGTAACAGTTCCGTCCGTCTCGTATGACTTTCGCCCCCCCCCCCCCCCCCCTTCTTTTACTGAATGCTCTTTTCCGAATTCCTTTCGTTCTTTCTTCTTGCTCATTGCGTGCTCTTTCTGCTGCCTTCCCTATTCGAACCCTTCCCTTCTCGAAATACACTCAAAGCATGGTTTCCTAAGCAACAGCACCGGAAGGCCTTCGGGTAACTTTGCCGTCCACAGTCGACCTCGTTGACTACTTATCTGCAAAATGCGGTATTACATACATTATCACATCGAGACTAAGCCAAGACAAACTAGAAAACCTCTTCGGCATCGTGAGGCAATTTAATGGCTGCAACGATCATCCCACGCCGGCTCAATTTTTAGTGACAGTTAATGCCCTGGCATTTTACAACTTAGCGAAGCCCCCGAAGACAGGAAATTGTAATGCTGAAATTGTAAATGCCTTACTTGGAATTAGCCGTACAAGCGAGAAACCTACCCAGCTTCTTTCAAATCCTATTGATGAGCTTGACCGTTTGGTTGACAAGGGAGGCTCGAGGATGTCGAAGCTACTTTGAATCCCCTTCTTTCAGATGACCACAGATACGTCACTAGGCACAGTTCTAGCCGTCTCATAGCTTATATTGCAGGATATGTCGCTAGAAAGTTCATGAAGAAGTCATGCAGTACTTGCTCCGCTTATCTCATTTCAAGCAAATCGTGCGCGGCACAAAAAGAAGAAAATCAATTTATCTCAAACTTCGACCACGGAGGTCTTCTTCATCCGTCCTCGGAGCTTGCAAAGCTCGTGCACACGCTGGAAGAGTCTTTCACCGTTTTTTTTTTAGTTCAAGAAAGATTAACGCAAATAGCATGCGTGAATTTGATTTGTTTTTGCAAAGCGCCGAGGTTTCCAAGTTTGGTTGCCCTACTCATGACAAAGAAATGACACTTAACATAGTGAAGTCCTACGTCCTCATGCGATTGCGTTTTTATGCCAAGTCGCTAAACCAAGAGCAGACCTCTAAAACAGAGCAGGTAAATTAAGCACCTAAAGCTGAGGAGGTGCAAGTAATATCGTGTTTGAGGACTTTAATCATTCTGCCTTTCTCTTGTGTGTTTTCAAATTTAGCAGCTTAATTTATTCACGGCCTAGTACAGTTCATTAATATTCTCATATAGTTCTGTACAGTTTTATACGTTTGTACCATATTCTTGCACTAACCGCCGTATTCACAAACGGAACTTATACTTATCTTATCCCTTCGTCCACTTAACAGCGGCTTAACGTGTTTCAGAATCCAAACTTGTACAAAAGCCGAACTTTTTCGCGATCTTAACTTAATGATAAGTGAGCATTCCCAAAGGTAGCTTGGGAGCTATCTTAACGCGCACCTTTTGGCGTCCAAGATGGCTACCCATCACGAAAGTTTCTCGGCGTTCGTCGACTTCGTCGCCCTCGTAAGAGAAATTGAAAACCGCGAAGGCCGCCCATATGTCACAACATTACGGCGCATATTCAGGGACCGCACCAACCCGATGGAAGAGTACACGGACAGCGAGTTTCTCTCCCGATACCGGTTCTCGAAGCAGGCCATTCTACAGCTGCTGGCAATGCTGCCGCTTAAAGCGAACACAGATGACCGTGGTTGCCCCGTGCCGCCGCTTCTCCAGTTGTTAGTGACATTGCGCTTCTATGGCGCCGGAACCTTCCAGGTAGTGAGTGGGGACCTGGTGAACATTTCACAGCCCACGGTGTCGCGAATCGTCGAGCGCGTTACTTCGATGATCGCTGCCACACTGTTTCCGGCACTCGTGAAACTGCCTGATTGCACGCGAGCACCGCAAGTAATGCAGGATTTTTATACGATGGGAGGTTTTCCTGGAGTGATCGGGTGCATAGACTGCACTCACGTCCGTATCAAGAGTCCCGGAGGCGACGACGCCGAAGTATTCAGGAACAGAAAAGGCTACTTTTCGATCAACGTTCAGGTACGTGTTTTTAATCCCCGCCAGTTCGTGACAGAGGATAAACTTGAACGGAGATGTTTTTTTTTTTTTTTTCTGTTCAGTATACATTACTCGGAAAAACTCGAACTCTTGTTCTTTTATATAAAGCACAGCGAAATATCATTTGAAATCATTAACAGCGATAATACATTCTCAATTGTTATATTTACCAGTCAGCCTTCTAATTGCGGTTGACATGCATAGTATTTAACTCACTGCTGAAGCTGATTCTGTGTGACCGTCATATTGAATGATATGAATCCAAGCAGTATCAAAGTGTCCCAGTTCTAAAAGCCAGCAAATTGGCAGTTTTGAATGCAATCTCTATTTTTGCTGCAGAACTAGCAGTAGTCACAGTCCTTGCTTACAATTTTTTATGCAGCCAAGTAACTTATACACTTGTAACATTAATCATAGCAACAAATGAACATAATTTATAAGGTCATTGGCTTATTCTCCTTGTGTTGAGAGTGTCCTGCTGCTGTTAGCCGTGTCGAGATGTGTCTCTAATAAAGGTTAGAAACAGGCCAACAGCAAGGGCATCTTTGTTTCACAAGCAGCCACTGGACGTCGACAACAGTTCCTTCACTTCGTTGTTGGCAAACCAGCGTCAGACATTTGTATAACATTAGAAATTATAGCTCGACGTGGGTTAACCAGGTTGCAACCAAGTGTTCACATCATGCAGTACTATTGTGAATGCTATTGATAAAGATGTTGTCATATATTGTCTGTGTTGAGAGTGGCTTGTTACTGTTAGCGGTGTCGAGATGTGTCTCTTAACCTAAATAAAGGCTAGAAACAGGCCAAAAGAAAGGGCTTTTTTTTTTTTATTCACAAGCAGCCACTGGACGCCGACAACAGTTCCTTCACTTCGTTGTTGGCAAACCAGCATCAGACATTTGTATAACATTAGAAATTATAGCTCGACGTGGGTTAACCAGGTTGCAAACAAGTGTTCACATCGTGCAGTACTATTGTGAATGCTATTCATAAAGATGTTGTCATATATTGTCTTTGTTGAGAGTGCTTTGTTTCTGTTAGCCGTGTCGAGATATGTCCCTTAACCTTAAATGAAGGCTAGAAACAGGCCAACAGCAAGGGCATCTTTGTTTCACAAGCAGCCACTGGACGCCGACAACAGTTCCTTCACTTCGTTGTTGGCAAACCAGCATCAGACATTTGTATAACTTTAGAAATTATAGCTTGACGTGGGTTAACCAGGTTGCAAACAAGTGTTCACATCGTGCAGTACTATTGTGAATGCTATTGATAAAGATGTTGTCATATATTGTCTGTGTTGAGAGTGGTTTGTTGCTGTTAGCCATGTCAAGATGTGTCTCTTAACCTAAATAAAGGCTAGAAAGAGGCCAATAGCAAGGACATCTTTGTTTCACAAGAAGCCACTGGACGCCGACAACAGTTCCTTCACTTCGTTGTTGGCAAATCAGCATCAGACATTTGTATAACTTTAGAAATTATAGCTTGACGTGGGTTAACCAGGTTGCAAACAAGTGTTCACATCATGCAGTACTATTGTGAATGCTATTGATAAAGATGTTGTCATATATTGTCTGTGTTGAGAGTGGTTTGTTGCTGTTAGCCATGTCAAGATGTGTCTCTTAACCTAAATAAAGGCTAGAAAGAGGCCAATAGCAAGGGCATCTTTGTTTCACAAGAAGCCACTGGACGCCGACAACAGTTCCTTCACTTCGTTGTTGGCAAATCAGCATCAGACATTTGTATAACTTTAGAAATTATAGCTTGACGTGGGTTAACCAGGTTGCAAACAAGTGTTCACATCGTGCAGTACTATTGTGAATGCTATTGATAAAGATGTTGTCATATATTGTCTGTGTTGAGAGTGGTTTGTTGCTGTTAGCCATGTCGAGATGTGTCTCTTAACCTAAATAAAGGCTAGAAAGAGGCCAATAGCAAGGGTTTTTTTTTTTTTTTTTTTTCACGAGCAGCCACTGGACGCCGACAACAGTTCCTTCACTTCGTTGTTGGCAAACCAGCATCAGACATTTGTATAACATTAGAAATTATAGCTCGAGGTAGGTTAATCAGCTTGCAAACAAGTGTTCACATCACGCAATACTATTGTGAATGCTATTGATAAAGATGTCATATATTGTCTGTGTTGAGAGTGGCTTGTTGCTGTTAGCCATGTCGAGATGTGTCTCTTATCCTAAATAAAGGCTAGAAACAGGCCAATCGCAAGGGCATCTTTGTTTCACAAGCAGCCACTGGACGCCGACAACAGTTCCTTCACTTCGTTGTTGGCAAATCAGCATCAGAAATTTGTATAACATTAGAAATTATAGCACGACGTGGGTTAACCAGGTTGCAAACAAGTGTTCACATCGTGCAGTACTATTGTGAATGCTATTGATAAAGATGTTGTCATATATTGCCTGTGTTGAGAGTGGTTTGTTGCTGTTAGCCATGTCGAGATGTGTCTCTTAACCTAAATAAAGGCTAGAAAGAGGCCAATAGCAAGGACTTTTTTTTTCTTTTTTTTTTTTTTCACGAGCAGCCACTGGACGCCGACGACAGTTCCTTCACTTCGTTGTTGGCAAACCAGCATCAGACATTTGTATAACATTAGAAATTATAGCTCGACGTAGGTTAATCAGCTTGCAAACAAGTGTTCACATCACGCAATACTATTGTGAATGCTATTGATAAAGATGTTGTCATATATTGTCTGTGTTGAGAGTGGTTTGTTGCTGTTAGCCATGTCGAGATGTGTCTCTTAACCTAAATAAAGGCTAGAAAGAGGCCAATAGCAAGGACTTTTTTTTTTTTTTTCACGAGCAGCCACTGGACGCCGACGACAGTTCCTTCACTTCGTTGTTGGCAAACCAGCATCAGACATTTGTATAACATTAGAAATTATAGCTCGACGTAGGTTAACCAGCTTGCAAACAAGTGTTCACATCACGCAATACTATTGTGAATGCTATTGATAAAGATGTTGTCATATATTGTCTGTGTTGAGAGTGGTTTGTTGCTGTTAGCCATGTCGAGATGTGTCTCTTAACCTAAATAAAGGCTAGAAAGAGGCCAATAGCAAGGACTTTTTTTTTTTTTTTCACGAGCAGCCACTGGACGCCGACGACAGTTCCTTCACTTCGTTGTTGGCAAACCAGCATCAGACATTTGTATAACATTAGAAATTATAGCTCGACGTAGGTTAACCAGCTTGCAAACAAGTGTTCACATCACGCAATACTATTGTGAATGCTATTGATAAAGATGTTGTCATATATTGTCTGTGTTGAGAGTGGCTTGTTACTGTTAGCCGTGTCGAGATGTGTCCCTTAACCTTAAATGAAAGCTAGAAACAGGCCAACAGGAAAGGCATCTTTGTTTCACAAGCAGCCACTGGACGTCGACAACAGTTCCTTCACTTTGTTGTTGGTGAACCAAGCATCAGACATTTGTATAACTTTAGAAATTATAGCTCGACGTGGGGTAACCAGCTTGCAAACAAATGTTCAAATCACGCAGTAATATTGTGAGTGCTATTGATAAAGATGTCATATATTGTCTGTATTGAGAGTGGCTTGTTGCTTGTAGCAGTGTTGAGGTGTGCTGCTTACCCTTGAACTAGGCTAGAAAAAGACTGACCGCATTGGCACTTTCCTGTTGCAGGCAATCACAGGGCCTCAGCTACAATTCCTGGATGTTGTCGCCAGCTGGCCAGGCTCAGCTCATGACAGTCGCATCTTTGATAACAGTCGTGCTAGAACCCTGTGCGAAGATGGTGTTGTGCCAGGAATCTTGTTGGGAGATTCTGGCTGTGCCTGTCGCCACTATCTTATGACTCCATTCAAGGACCCTAAAAATAGTGGAGAGCGAAGGTAAGCTGTAACTGGAATAGAACGTTCTGAACATTTAATGTTATATTGACAACTGCAGTACATCTGGCACCATATTTTTTTTTTCTAGATTCAACACCTCACAGAAAAGGATTCGCAACAGTGTAGAAAGGGTGTTCGGCATTTGGAAAAGGCGCTTTCCGTGCCTTGATATGAAACTGCAGATAAAGATGACCACTTCGGTGCTGGTGATCACAGCGTGTGCTGCTCTGCACAACCTGAGCCTGCGCCTACAAGATCCAATCCCTCCCAGCATCCAGCCTTCCCCCATTACACTGGCCCCTCCTGCTCTGCTTCCTGCTGGAGCAACAGTGGGGACAGCTGCACAGCCACAGCCTCAGGACACTCAAAATGGGGTCAGAGTCCGTAACCGAATTGTTAATCAGCACTTTTCGTCACAATCATGATCATTTCAAGTTTATGCCACTAATCACACAGGGCTAAAGGTGTGGAGTAGCCTTATATATACCATAACCCTTCCAATACAACAGGAGGTAGAGGATGGTAAATAGGTTTTCAGTACTGTCCATCTAGCATGAGAAAACCTTGCAGGTAGCTTGGATTTGACTGATCCCACATGAATAGTATTGATGAAAAATCTCCACCACAGACCTCTGGAAACATCAGGCTTTAGTGTATGACGTATATTATAGCACGTTTCTCATGCTCGCTGTGTCCTGAAGTGAGAGATTGAACAAATACGTATGGTTTGTTGTCAGCATTACTGCTGCTGCCACAATTTATTTGCACTCAAATCAAATACTTCAAAACTGACCTTTTTCTGCATTTATTATGCTTTCCTCTGCATCAACTGCATTTGAATTTTCAATAAACTAGCCTTTGCTTTGGCATTCAATAACTTTTGTTCATTGAGTGCTTTTTTTTCTTTTCGTTCTGCCCGCATCATGCGCATTCGGAGGAGATGCTCTCTGCGCCTCTGATTTTTTTCATCAGTGACAGCTTGTAAACGAGCCTCCAGCTCTTCTTCGAGTGCTGTCCGACGCCGGCTAGCTTTACCATGAGGGGCTCCATTCTGAACATTGCTGCCAGCATTTTGTCGTAACCCTGGCGCCGGAGCGGGAGGTTGCGGAGACTGGGGCCGTGGTGGTGGTAAAAATCCATCCGCTTGATCCTCACTGCTGAGGCAAATGTCTGTATCTCCCTCATATATATCTGGGAGTTCGTCTGCATCTGTAAAACATTGGAAGCATTTTGCATTATTTCTCTTCGCCATTGAGAGTGCATAATAAGCATGATGCAATCAGCAGTCTAGGGATATCAAACATAAAAACATCCCACGAGGTATAATATGCTATGAGAGAATATTTGCTGTGCAACAACTTAAATTTTTTTTCCCTTTTACTTCCTTTTGCCTATCGTGTGTAACGCATTTTCCCATATGCTAGTGCCCTTATTCTTGTCAGTGAAAATGTTATGCGCAGGATTTTGATGTATTCATTTATTTCCTCTTACGTCCTCACATTAGTGCTGCGCTTGTTCATCGCATCTTTTTGCTCGATGCTCCCCCCCCCCCCCCCATGTAATGGGCCATCGGGCCTTTAGGGTAAATAAATAAAAAAAAAATTGCCCGGACAACATTGTCATTCAATGTTTTTAAATACGGCTCCAAATAAGTGTTTCAATAGCCCCGCCTTTCATATGGCGATCTCTCATTCAGGTAACAGCCTTACCACACGATATAAACATAAATATTAATACTGTTAAGTCAGCCTGTAATGCGTTTTTAATTTCTCACGTTTCGTCACAGACGACTAGACGCTCTAGCTCTTACGCGGGATTATACTGCTTCCTGTTTATTCTAAATGTTCATTCACATTATTTCTAAACCTAGCGGTCCAACTATGAAATTCAATTTAGCATTTATAACAACGATATTTGCGAAGACATCTACACAGGGAACCATGCAAGCGATTACAAACCGGTCGTGGACCTTCGCGGTATACTTGAAAACATAATCAGATAGGGAGCCTCATGTTGTGCCGCGGCGAAACATGCATAGTATCAAGCTTTCATTTTTTTAGCCAGACATTCATACCTCCTGCAAAAGATTGCAAAGCACCCATTATGCGCAGTGCGCTAGCAAACCCCTTACCTTCGTTTTCGTGCAATGCAGCGATTGGTGCAGTCTGCATCGGCGCCAAGAGCCGCGCCACTGCTGCTGTGCATTCGTCGGCGTATGTTCCGCCGTTGGCACTGTCGCTTGCGTCGTGTCGTGCGCGGTCGCTGTCGAAGGGATTCGGTATGCGCACAGACATGTGCGATGCCACAGCGCCAACCCTTTCAAGTTCTTCTGTCAGCGTTGACTGAACCGCTGAGCCACCGCCTGAAAACGCAATAGCAAATTTTATTGATGTGGGCAATACTCACAACTGCACTCGACAGTAATTCGGCTCAGCGAATGCTCAGTTATGAAATCTTTGCAGCACACGTGGAACGCCACAGTGAAGCAAGTTTACTGTCGCGGTGCTGGCATGCGATGAAAAGGCAGCTTACCTGTACGGAACAACTCCTTGGTGTCAGTCGCCTTGCACCTGCGCCACTTTTCCTTCAAGTTTTCCCAGCACTTTCGTAGCTGCTGGCTGTTACGAGGTCGCACGCCGTGCCGACTATTGAAACGTAGCGCGATCTCCTCCCACACCTTCTTCTTGTGATTTACAGACACCGCGTCCGTGCGTTTGTTTTCAACAACATCTTTCATTTCGGTCACCAAACCAATGAGTACACTCCGCTCCTCCTCCGTAAAATTGATTTTTTTCCTCTCTGATGTCATTGTAAAAAAACAAAAACAAGAAAGCGACGAAATCAGCTAGTTCGAGAGGAAAAAAAAAAGAAAGCTCCAAATACCAAACACGTGTTAACTGCGACGGAAAACGAAGAACAGAAATGACAAAATACACCAACAAAAAAAACGGCAACAAGTGTGGCCAGACTGAAAATTGGAATTCGTTAAAAATAGCGCCTGTGCATCTACATTTTGCGTTCAGCTTGCGTGAATGCAACAATGAAAACATATTAATGTTTTGCGGCCACTGGAAGCTGTTTATTGTGAAAAAAACTTGCATTTTAACGTGGAAATCATTTGTAGCCTCGTTACCATGCTCGTTTTGCCCCCCGATAAGTGGAACTTTCATAAGGCTTTCTTTTCCTGCATTTAGGCAGGTTTTCGAAACACACCTAAACTTTTCCTTAATCTTATACTTGTGGCACACTTTTGAAAGTAGCACTTTTGGCGTAAGTATAAGTTCCGTTTGTGAATACGGCGGTAAGTCGAGATTTTTTTTTTTTACGTCGTCCATTATGTGGTTTAATTCGTTGCTATGTGCTCTCATTCATTCATTTCGTTTTGAGTAGGACTGCCAATTCATATGTATTCGCCCACATTTAAATAAAGTCATCAGTAAGCGCTGGCATAATTTCTGTCTTCAAGCAATCTTCGCATACCTTTATTTACATGTGGCGCGAAAAGTACGCTAGCCTAGCCTAAAACACCATTCACTGCGTTTTCAGTACGTGCGAGCGTTGATGGAAGACTTCAGTCTAGCCCGCATAAACCGGTGCATCCAATATTAGAAATTTACGTGATCATAGAAATACGTTAGACATTCGTCATTGAACCTCCCGCTATAGTGTTCGAGAAATAAAGCACCCAATATGTTCAGGAAATATATCTTGCCGTTGTTTGTCAGTTCGTCGGCAATCTGTATCTTACATTGCCTGTATTTGTATTGGCGTTCCCTGACGACGGCCGCTTATTTTATAGGGAACTAGTTGTTTTGTTCATGAACATAACCGTTTTAATACATTTAGACAATCGTGTGGGAGCTAAAGCGACACAATTTCTTGCTACGCGCCTTCGGAGTCCGATTGAACTAGCGGTGACGAAGGCGGTTCACCCAGCTGTCTGCTCCGCACTCACTGCGCTCCTCCTGAACACAGCGCCCTCTCTCCTGTCATCGCTCAAAAGACCAGCTCGCCGGCGGCAGACGGCACACTTCTCAATTCTAGAACACTATAACTAGATGGTCAGGTGCGAAAGCAGGAAATGAAATGCGGGCAATAACATGACCAAACGTGGAGGCCAGAGAATAAAGCGAGATTCAAAAGCAAAAGTGAATGTAAGAACAATCAACCACAAATATGATAGAATGGAGAGGGAAGCTTGCTGAATCGCATTTTATTCACTCATTGTTACCTTCGCTTGATAGTTTCCATTCCATCAGTACATATTTGTTCTCTTTTTCTAGAGACGAGACGACCCTCCATGTATTAAGGCATCTGTGGTGATTATTATTTGGCCCCGCTCCCGAAAAGTGTGCGCCTCATTGTTAAAGATAGCAGTGTTCTTCTTATTATCCATGTATAAGTAGCTATGAGTTGGGCATTTTTTCTGTATATCAACAGGCTGCTTATGATTTCCCATCTCAATATACAAACTGGAAGACTGCACTCGTGCTTTGCTTCCTTATGCGCTGCGTGTAAACCTTTGTCTCTGCCTTTAACTATAAGGGAACTACAACGCAACAAGGTATGCTTGTTCTAGCGAGTGTTTATGTTACTGAGGAAATTGGTTTCAAGTTATTTCTGTCCAGGTCAAATACATCGCGTATTCTTGCCCCGACTACGTGGAAAATATTTTAGAGCCCTCTACTGCAATTTGGGTGTAGCATAATGCAAAATAAAAGACACGGTATGTTTATTGCAAATATTGTACCGTGAGTCATTTGCGCTCATTTAGTCCCCATGGCTCAGTAGTTGGCGCCCCGAAAACTGTTGTTTTAGGACCGTATGTATAGTATATCTACAAAAAATATATCAAATCACTTGGAGTGATCTTTCAAGAACACGTGTCATAGAATGATCATGTCAACCTTTCATCGAAATTAAGCAGGGCAGTAGAAATGATAGACCGGTATCGCCATTTTCTTCCAACTGCAGTAAAACATGAGATCTATTATGCTATTTTTCATTCCCATCCTAGTTATTGTGTTTTATTATGGGGCAACACCCCTGCAACAAATATACAAAACATTTCAGTCTTCCAGAAACGAGCTCTCCGCACAGTTGAAAATGAGTCATTCTTGGAACACACAGCACAACTTTTTCATACACATATGGTAATTAAGGCACAAGATATATATATATATATATATATATATCTTGTGCATCACGTCGTTTCTCTACGAGTTTTTCTGCACTACTCCGGTGTCATGAGGAGAAGGCTTAACTTTAATCTGTGGCTACGTAGTCATTTTTAATTCTAGAGCAAAACCAGTTCGCCTACTTTACCTACAAACTTAATGCAATCGAATCGTTGTATCTCTTCCAAATGTCAAAAATTCCTCTTCAGCTTGCTCTGAATTAACATAACGAGCGCGCGTCATATGCGTTTGCCTATAGCGAGCATGCTTTCTCTGCTAACTTGTATGTAATTTGAGTGAGTCCCTGTGCAGAGCTTGGGAAATTAAGAGTTGAGCGGAATTACTTCAGCAATTCGTTCATGTGTTGTCTTGAAAATCATGATCATACCCCGGTATCGCATCTGGTTTAGCTTTTATTTCAAAACTCGGAAACGTTACATCATAAAAAATTCCAAGGATGCACGTAGCCTTCCACGAGCAAAAATACGCAAGCATGCCAAATTTTTGTGTTGCGCCGCCTAAATTTAAAAATCATCATTGAATTGGCCATAGTCAAATCAGGTTAGACACATTAAACATTTTGGTAAAATTCGGACAAAGTCAAATGTTTTGTTTTGGAGGTGGCTCATCTAAATTTAGAAGTTACCACTCAGTCGGCCATATTGAAATCAGGTCAGACAACAATTTTGGTCAAATTCTGAAGCCATCTAGTTTTGCGGTCCAGGAGGCAAAATTTGGGGTGGCCCAATCAAATAAGGTGACCATTCAGTTGGCCATATTCGAAATAGGTCGGACCCAAATTGGTCCAATGAAATTTTGGATTTTCGGAAAACACCGTGGTCCGGAAGACCGATTTTGTGGGTGAGGACAGGTACAAATTTCTCTATACACTTTCTGCAGATCCGTTCTGTGGCACATTCTGCTGGCGCTCTTTTGCAGCGTGAGTCTATTAATGCTAGCGCAATTAAAGCAAGCTTTAAACATCTGCAAGGTTGTTGAAACTTGTAAACTGACGCGCAAACCCGCAAGCACCCAGACACCATATGGAGTTCTACGCGCCCGCGTATCCGCGAACCTTAAAAAAGGTGCAGAGTACATTAAAGGCGTTGGCGTGCTTATCGCACCCTTCTCCAAAGAAACAAGAAATAGGGGCGTGAAAAGAGTGCCGTGGTGAGTGTTACGCCCTTAAGGGTGCAATTTTTTCAGAGTATACTATGATCGTTTTCTTTTAAACGCCGATGGCACTTTAATGTCCTTGCTGCCGTTAAATTATATTACCACCAAATGATGTACAGGTAAGTCATGAGACATTAATCATTATATACCACTAGGCAGGTGATATCTTCTTTCTAGTGGTGTAAGCTAGCACCGTAATGGTGAAAACATTGCTGTCTATAACAGTATAGACTCAGGCTTTGAAAAGGTAACTCTACAGCTTTACCTGATACTCAAGGTGAAACTTTGCATACTTCAAGAACGGGCAAGCTTACGCCATCATCGGGTGTGTTTTTCAGCGTTTTTTTTTTTTTTTTGCGTGTGTTTCGCGGGTCCTCTGTCCCCCGTTATACGGCGTTGGACCTGAATCCTCTTGGGCATCCGACAAAACTGGCGGCTCTCTCCTCGAGTTCTTCGAGGAAGCGTTCCAGCCTTACGAGTGACTCTGACAGCGAGGATACCATACTGTACTTCAGTGAGGACAGTCAAGACGAATTTAAGACCTACATCAGCCGTAGGACCAAATGACGCTTAAGCCTAGTCCACGGTGAAGACAAATGCTCAAGCACTGAAGCACACAATGGACCCCTTGCAAAAATCGTTAAGTAGGCTTTCTCACGCTGCTTCTTTCCCCAAATATGGCGTCACTGGCCGCCAGAAAAACGGCAATATAGACCTGAAATCGCATGTTGCTTCTACACAGATGCATGTAGTGGTAATAGGGCAATTATGCGAATATGTTCTGATGCATAAATCATATGAATTATGGCCTTAATATAATGTTTTATTACATTGCTGTTCCGCCATTAGTGGGGAAGGCAGCATAGAGGTGAAGCCGACTTAACATTTATGAAAGGGGTCTATTCTCATCCTGCCTGTACATCAATTTTACAACATGAGGCGGCTTAACAGGCAAGCTGTCTCTGTGCAACGTCGACGAGACTATCACGAAGTATGATCGGCAATACTAGTGAAGCCAGCAAAAGAAGGCATATGCACCGCAATTCTTCGGGTGTCACGTCTTGGAAATTCTCGCTGTGTGAAGATCATCTTCAAAGTCACATGTGAATGTAGGCCACTTTTGTCGCGCTCTACGTCCATTCACACCAAAGTACCTAGAATGTCAGAAATGTATAAAACTAAGCTATGTGAGCGTTTCACCGGAAAAGTGCGCGCTATATAGTGGCATTTGCAAGCAAATCTAAAACTCCATATTCGATATGCATTGATGGTCATGCTATTTCCTACTACAGATCTCATCCTTTCTTAGGGATCCTTATAGACCGCAATCTATCAAGGAGCCCACATTGCACCCCATCAAAAAGAAAGCTACCACCCATCGCTCACTTACTCCGATTTCTTGGCGGAAAATTATGGGGCTCGTCGGTTCAGTCAATGCTGCAGTTATACAGAGCACTATTTTTATTATTCCTGCAGTACTGTACGCCCGTGCTTTCAAACACGTGCAAGACTAATTTGCGTGCCGTCTGGGCAGTCTACGGTCAGGCCCTTCGCACATTCCTGGGCCTGCCTCGGAGTGCATCAACATTGGAAAGTATTACACTCGTCAAAGACCACCCGCCTTCGGCATATATTGCCCTAGATTCATTGCAAATGCACATACCACGTATTTCAAGGGTTCAACAGCATCACCTTGAGCAAATACCTCTGTAGAGTCCTCATTCTGCATTCGCAAAGATCATAGCAACGCACCAGTCATCCATCCCAAAACAGTTCACTCCGGCAGCATGACCTCCGTCACAACGATTTTGCCTGCGGCTCCCATGTGTGCGCCTTGCTATTCCGAGGACATCGAAGAAATCGAATTCATCAACAGCAACTGGCACTGTTCATGCTGCACAATGACTATGGGACTGCGCACTCACGTCTATACGGATGGCGCGATAACCCCTACTAGCTCTACCTGCGCCGTCGTTGCTCCTGCGAGACAGGCAAAAATGTACCATCTCATTTCGCCTAAGATTACCTCTACTGGAGCGGATCTGGCCGCACTTCGTGTTGCTGTAACTTATACAACTCTGAGCAAACACCTCGAAAATGAGCTGTGTTCTGTAATTCACAAGCTGCCCTACAATGTCTTCAATCTGTCTTGAGCCATGGCGACCATGAGCAACTTGTGGCTGAGGTACGACATCTGCACCATCAGGCATTAGAAGAGGGTCACGAAATCATCTAGTAAATACCAGGTCATAGTACAATTGTTGGCAACGACTTAGCTGACGATTATCTGGTATTAAAAAAGGTTCACGAAATTATCTTCCAGTAGATACCAGGCCATAGTGGAATTGTTGGCAACGACTTAGCTGACAATGCTTCTCAATCGGCTCATGATAGAACCAACACTGTGCAGATATCATTGACAAGAGCCGATGCAGCAAGGCACTTTCGACTGCTCGCCTGAAACGTGACAATCATATGGTCTACGGCTGGAGGCTGGACATCCCGCTCGCACCATTTTAACCAACTACTTCAACTGCAGATATCATTCGGCCTCCCCCGCTGTGATGCTACAATGTTGTGTGGCTAGGAGACGCCTATTCTCACCTCGTCGCAATGGCAGACTTTCCAACTTGTGAGCAGTGTCGGTGGAAACGATTGTGCACACACTTTGTGACTGCCCTCAGTTTAAGCTAGAGCGTGCCTTCCTGTTCCTGGTACACTCCGCCGTTTGGACTCTCGTCCTCTTACAGAAGCGAATATTCTCAGCCCTTGGACGACACCATTAGCAGAAAGGAAAGCGGTGAAGATGCTCCTTAGGGTTACAAAGGACTCGGGGTTGGGTTCTGGACCTCAAGTGTACGCCCTCTACTCTCTTTTACTGCAGATCTCTGAACATGCGACAAACTCCTATCCTTGCCGCTCTTTCTTTTCTTTTTCTTCCTTTTTCCCGTCCCCACTTGTAGGGTAGCCTACAGGGCATCGCTTAGTTAACCCCCTGCCTTTCTATTTTCTCTTTCTCTCTAAACCTAGGTGGCTGAGAGCTGCTCTTATGAAGTTGCAAGTTTAGGCTACCAGATGGGTAATGTTACGAGACATGCAAGTGAATCCTGAGACTAAAATCATATCAGTTTGCAGGCATGCGGCGATAGCATGACATGATTGTTTATCGATAAGCAATGCCTCTCAACATGTCCCCTCTGGTTAGAGCTATGGCATCTCATTTTTTATCATTTCAAATTGGGTGCCCAAAGAGAATGAGGGTCAAGTGGATTTTTCCTAATTATTGCAGGAACCTGTGGCGATGTGAGGACGACATCCCCCCCCCCCCCCCCCCCCGCCCTCTTCTCACTAAGTGGAAGCAATTCGAAGCAGCGCCATCTCTGGCGACCTGCGGATGTATTCGTGCTCAAGGAAACAAAGTCGAGACTATATACACCACGTGTGTGCTTACATGCTATTTATTGCTTTTGCGAATATTGTAACGAGTACAAGGCAACGAACACTGAACCGATCAGTTGCACACACTACACTCAGCTTCGTTCTCTTCTTTCTCGGTTCCGAGAGGCATGCGGCGTTACCCCCCTCTTCGAAAGCGGCGACTCGACGCTGGGAGTGTCCTCAAGCTATATGCACACAGGAGAAGCAGGGAACACTGCACACGCGAAGAAGATCACTGCCTCTCATAATACGGTTTCATCCGCACTACATGAACAGTTTCAGCACTTGAGCGCCGCCGTATTGTGGGTCGCTGACCCCGAGGAACAACTTCGTAGGTCACGTTACTAAGACGTCGAATGACCTCATATGGCCCAAAGTAACGGCGAAGTAGCGTCTCGGAGAGTCCTCGACGACGCACTGGGGTCCACACCCATACAAGATCGCCAGGCTGGTAGTGAACGTCTCGGTGTCGGAGGTTGTACCGACTGGCATCGCGGTGTTGTTGATGTTGAATACGGCACCGTGCGAGCTGGCGCGCTTCTTCGGCCCGCTGCAGAAATATGTCGACGTCCGCATAGGCGTTCTTCGCCGTGACTTATGGGTAGCATAGCATCCAACATTGTGGTGACGGGACGGCCGTAGACTAGCTGGAATGGCGCAAGACGGGTTGTCTCCTTTTCAGTTATATTGTATGCGAAAATTGCATACGGAAGGACTTCATCCCACGTGCGATGTTCAACGTCGACGTACATGAAAATTATGTCTGCAAGTGTTCTATTGAGGCGTTCAGTCAGTCTGTTTGTTTGCAGATGGTAAGCAGTCCTACGATGACTTGTGCAGGTAAGACTGAAGAGAGCCTGCATTAGTTCGGCCGTAAAGGCTGTACCGCAGTCAGTAATAATAACCGATGGGACACCGTGGCGCAGTATGATGGTCTTAAGAAAAAACTGGGCTACTTCCGCAGCAGTTGCACGGGAAAGTGCCTGTGTTTCGGCATATCGCGTTACGTAGTCCGTCGACACTACTATCCACCTGTGCCCTGATGCGGATCGACGTTGGGAAAGGGCCCAGAAGATCCATACCCACTTGCTGGAAAGGGGCTGTTGGCGAAGGTATCGGCTGAAGGAGCCCTGCAGGCTTCAGCGGAGGTGTCTTTCGCCGCTCGGCATGTTATCACGTAGTGCTGGACTGAAGGCAGCAACTTAGGCCAAAAGTACTTTTGTCGAATGCGTGCTAATGTTCGCGTAACTCCTAAATGACCAGCCGAAGGCTCATCGTGGCATGCGTGCAAGATTTCTGGCCGGAGGTCGGATGGCACAACGAGAAGAAAGGTTTCCTTGTTGCGCTGAAAGTAGGACGTGATTGCGAATGCTGTAGGAGGATAAACCCCGTGTGAAAGCACTTGGGACAGCTGCATCAAGGCCTTCGAGATGCTCAATAAGCGGGCGTAAACCGGGGTCGGCCCGTTGACGCTGGGCCATGTCGGTGGTCGTGACCACAGCAAGAAACGGGAAGTCGTCGTCTTCGCTGTCGGGAGGGGCAGTATCAACTGGTGTACGCGACAAGCAATCTGCGTCGTTGTGCTTACGGCCGCACTTGTATACAACCGTAATGTCGTACTCTCTTGGAGACGGAGGCTCCACCTTGCAAGTCGTCCAGAAGGGTCTGAGGTTGGCTAGCCAGCATAACGAATGGTGGTCGCTCACAGCCCTAGAAGGTCGGCCGTAAAGATAGGGTCGGAACTTAGTTATCGCCCAAACTACCGCGAGACATTCCTTTTCCGTGGTTGAGTAGCTTGCCTCTGCTTTTGAAAGAGAGTGACTTGCGTAAGCGATAACTTTGCCATTTTGCCACTGAACCAGAACGGCACCGAGTCCAAAATTACTGGCATCGGTATGAATATCCGTAGCAGCGTTTTCGTCAAAATGGGCAAGTATCGGGGCGGCCTGCAGTCGCCGGCGCAACTCGTTGGAAGCATACTCTTGATCATCTTGCCACGCAAAAGGAACATTGTCTCGGGTAAAACGCATAAGAGGCTCGGCAATCACTGAAAAATTTTCTACGAAACGCCTGTAATAGGCGCAAAGCCCCAAAAACCTTCCTATGGACTTTTTGTTGGTTGGGCACGGGAAATTTTTCACAGCAGCAGTCTTGTCGGGATCTGGTTTCACGCCCTCAGCACTAATAACATGGCCAAGAAAGCGGAGCTCCTGGAATCCGAAATGGCATTTTTTTGTGGTTTTATTGTCAGCTGGGCTGAACGCAGCGCCTGTAGTACCATTCGCAGCCGGTCAAGGTGCTCCTTAAAACTAGCCGCGAAAATGACGACATCGTCGAGATTATACATGGCAAAATTACTTTTGAAAAGATTTAAATTACATTACTAATTACTTTGCTGAAAATTGCAGAAAAGTAATTAAATTACGTTACTCATTCAGTTCAGTTCAGTTCAGTCGTTCAGTCGTGTCTGACTCTTCGTGACCCTATTGACCATGTCACGCCACGCTTTCCGGTCTCTCACTATCTTCCTAACATCACATAACTTCATCTGCAGTGCCTCGAGGATGCCATCTAACCATCGCGTTCGCTGCCTACCCCTTCTCCGGCGACCCTCAACCTTTCCCAACATCAAATCTTTCTCCAGCGACTCCTCTCTTCTCATCAGATGACCAAAGTAGCTGAGCTTTAACTTTAGAATTTGACCCTCCAATGAGCAGTCAGGGTTTATGGTCGACAATATTGACTGATTTGATCTTCTGGCAGTCCAAGGAACTCTCAAGAGTCTTCGCCAGCACCACAATTCAAACGCGTCAATTCTTCGGGCGGTCAGCCTTTTTCACAGTCCAACTCTCGCATTCATACATCACAACTGGAAAGACCATAGCACGAGTTATACGGATCTTGGTTGGCAGACTAATGTCTCTGCTCTTTACTAGGCGGTCAAGGCTAACCATTGCTCTCTTTCCCAGAAGCAGGCGTCTCCTAATTTCATGGCTGCAGTCTCCTTCCGAGGTAATCTTGGCGCCCAAGAACAGAAAATCTGTCACAGCTTCCACTTCTTGTCCATTGATGCTCCAGGACTTGATAGGGCAAGACGCCATGATCTTCGTCTTTTTAATGTTCAGTTTAAGCCCAAACTTCTCACTCTCTTCTTGTACGCGCAATTGTGACTGGCCATAGGGCTTTCTTGGCAGTAAATACTGGAGTGGGTTGCCATTACCTTCTCCAGTGAATCACATTTTGTCAGAACTCTCTGCCGTGACCTGTCTATCTTGGGTGGCCCTACACAGCAGAGCTCACGACTTCATCGAGGTTCGCAAGCCCCTCCGCCACGACAAGGCAGTGATCCATGAAGGGGACGTTACTCATTACTTCTTCCAAAAAGGAATGAAATTACATTACAAATAAATTACTGATTTACTGAGTAATTCAATTACTTTTAAATTACTTTCTAGTTTCCATCCATGCAAAAACTAAGTAAAGCTAGTAAAAAAAAAAACAACTTGTTCTCCAGACGCGAAGCACACACATTCTTTCGTCTTTCCACCAAATTTCGTCCCAGAGAGCTATCCCTTCCCTCTTTCCTATAGCACTTGCCGTTACAAAAACAAGACAAGAGCAAAAACCAGAACAGACCAGATGCACTTCAGTAAAAGTAATTTCGAAGGAAATTAATTACTTTTGCTGCGAAATTACTACCAAAAGTAATTCATTACATTACTAAATTACCAAACGGAAAACGTAATTAATTACATTACAAATTACCAAAAAGGGTAATTGAATTACAGTAATTTCAATACTGTAATTCAATTACTGCCATGTCTGGTCGAGATACAGACGCTTGCCACTTCAGTCCTGAGAGAACGGTGTCCATCATTCGCTGGAAGGTTGCTGGCCAAGAACAGAGACCAAAAGAAAGCACTTTAAATTCATAAAAGCCGTCGGGAATGACGAACGCTGTTTTCTCTCTGTCCCTTTCGTCCACTTCTATCTGCCAGTAGCCATTCTTGAGGTCAAGCGACGAGGAATATTTGGCATTGCTTAACCGGTCCAATGCGTCATCGATACGTGGGATCGGGTATACGTTCCGTTTCGTTACCTGATTTAACTTATGATAATCGACGCAGAAACGCAAGGTGTTGTCTTTTTTCTTCACCAACACTACAGGCGAAGCCCAGGGGCTGGTAGACGGCTGCACCACGTCGTCGGCAAGCATTTCCTGTGCCTGGCTTCGAATAGCCTCTCGTTGCGTTGACGACACTCGGTATGGGTGTTGGGAAATCGGCTTGGTCTCTGCGTCAACCATAATGCAGTGTTTGGCTACTGGGGTACGCCCAACTTTCGAAGACGTTGCAAAGCATCCAGAAAATTCCAGAAGGAGGTCTAGGAGTTGCCGCCGCTCAACCACCGACAGATTGGGATTAATGTCCACAGTTGATAGAATGTCGGGTGCATTACATCTGGCTGGCGACGGTGGCGCCAGAGTACAGATGTTCGCTGGCTCAATAAAGTCGGCAACATACGCGATAGCCGTTCCTTTCGCAATGTGCTGAAACTCTGTTCCGAAATTCGTAATCCAGAGCTTCGCACAACCGTCCTGCAAGCGAACAAGTCCTCTTGCAGCGCAGATCCCTTTCTCAAGAAGCAGGCCCACGTTCCTCTCTGCCAGTCGCGGTCGCATGATGAGTCGCTTTCTACCAAGACCATGATGCTGAACCGTGGCGGGACCGTAACGTCAGCAGCTGTAATACGTAAGGCGGGCGTTGATGAACCGTCGACGCTAGATCTCGCAATGGCTTGGCTCGGCGAAAACGTCACTCGTGATTCATGCAAATTAATTATCGCAGAAGTCCAAGCCGAGTATGACGTCTCGCGAACAGTGGGCAAAAACAAGGAAGTCGCAAACATAAATAAATACGTCAACTGCAACTCTCGCAACGCATCTTCCAGCCGGGGTAATAAGGTGTCCCCTTGCAGTGCGGATCTGATGCCCAGTCCCCACGGTTAAAACTTTCTTCAATTTCCTGGCTAACCCACTGCTCATAAGTGAATAGCCCGACCCCGTATCAACTAACGCTGTAATGAGAAAATTAGGGAGTTTTAGAATAGGGGAACCCAAGGCTTGGGGCCCCCAAGGAAATAGCGCGCGGCAGCGCAACGTGCTAGCCGAGCGGCGAGTTTTAGAATAGGGGTTTTCCCGACGCAGCGGAGCCGGGCTTGCGTTCGTCGATTGCAGCGCCACGACGGTAGCCAAGGAAAAGCATTTTAATATATAAAAGCCAACAACGCTATCTTATTCGTCAGAAAGTACTATTATTGTGCAAACATTATCTTAAGACTACCGGTTATATAAACCGTTTTCGTCAGACAAGACGAAGTCCGCCGTCTGGTCCCCATAGCAACCAAAGGAGGCGAACTCGCTAAGCCTAGCAGCTCGGTAAATCCGGAAGCAATCTGAAAATATAGTGCGTTTCATCGCTAAAATTTGGTTGTGCGGGCATCATGAGACATAGCATAAGCTTCGTTGGCCTTTCGTTTTCCATGAACGCGTGACACCATAGAGCGGTGACGACGAATGTGTGCCGAGGCGAGCGGCCGCCGCTTGGCCGAACGCCGCCATGTTGCCGTAACCCAAGCGACCCAACGGCGGCTTGGGGCGAACGCTATTTCCGAAAAATAGGGGCCGCCCCTAGCGTTAACCCAAGACCCCATGCGCGCCTTACGTTAAGCGCATGCGCAAGACGCCCCAAGCTCCTTGGAGGCCCCAAAGCTAGGGGCCCCCTATTCTAAAACTCTCTATTGTCGATAGAAACCGGTAGGTCCGAAACTGCGTACTCTGGTTCATCGTTACATGACGCCGTCTGATAGCCGTTCATCATCATCATCATCATCATCATCAGCCTGACTATACCCACTGCAGGGCGAAGGCCTCTCCCATATTTCTCCACTTATCCCGGTTCTGTGCTAGCTGCATCCCTGCGAACTTCTTAATCTCATCCGCCCATCTAATTTTCTGCCGCCCCCTGCTACGCTTTCCTTCCCTTGGAATCCAGTTTGTTACCCTAAGCGACCATCGGTTATCCTCTCTTCGCACTACATGTCCTGCCCATGTCCATTTCTTCTTCCTAACTTCCGTTCTGATAGCCGTTATCTTGTACTAAACTTGATGGAGGATGTTCGGCACTTCGCTCGTCAGCGGCCTCACTTCCGCAGGTCGCTATTCCTATAGTTTTCGCGACGGCTCGGGGAGCGGGGGCTCGGCAAGCGGCCAGTGTGGTATGTAGAGGGCCGTGGAGTTCGAAAACGATGCAGTCTCGCGAGTACAAGGCAGCGAACACTACGGGAGGAAGCGAGGGTACGGGCATGAAATGCATTTAGCTACCGTCGTCGCGTTGTCGGCGATCTTGAGGTTACATTTCAGGAGTGCGTGTTGCCGGCTAGTTGTCGACGTGTTGTCGGCTAGTGGACTGTTCGGGCTTTCGCAGGTGGCCGGCTGCATGTATTCCGGATAGTCTGGAGAGAGAAGACAGAGAAAAACTGTTTATTTCGGATAGTCTGGAAGAATACTCGATGTCGTACGTTGCAAGTTTCCGAGTCTTGCATCTGTCCTTGTTTTAGCTTGAAAGGAGGCAGTTTCTGCACACGACTGAATACCGAGATGTTGTGATTGGCACCCAGTCCTTTCCAGAGATGACTTTCAAGCATTGAGGTATTAGTTCACTGACACCAGGAATCTCGTGGAAGGAAGTTCCTTCTGCACGCGTAATGCAAAGCGTAATACCATGACTTATACGACGCATGTGAACTCTCCATTAAGACCGCGTGCGTGATCGTAAGAGCCGCCACAACATGCTGCACATGTGAGATGTGAGAGTCGCCTGCGGTGGGTTTACCAGTTTTACTCAATTACAGGAAAAAAACTGGGCATTCGGAATGCAGTTGAGGACACAATCTATCGATCATAAATCCCGCAGCTTCTGCGACTCGCATAAGTTAATGCAGCCCAAGAGTAGATATCAGAAATGTCTGCAGTGCTGCTGACTCTCAACTGGAGCGTTTGTTTTCCAGGCTGGGAAATATGGAAGGAAGAGCCATTCCTCGCTGTTGCTGTCAGGAATTGGTATTATATGGCTTACGAAGAGTTGGCCTTTGACAAAAACAGGCAAGGAGCAGCTTAATTCCGCAGCGACTGCAGCCACTGCAGACAGCCCAGTTTGAAAAGCGCGCCCTCACTACCCAGGACTGGTAGCGCCACTTCGCGGAAAAATCCGGCGTTAGGCCATTTTCATCACAAAGCGCTCCAGCAGTCTTCGAGCAGACACAGAAAAGAAAAGAAGAGTCTATGCTCACAAATATGAGATTTTTGAAGGAAATAAAATGTTCACCACCACCACCGCCGCCGCCACCGCAGCCACGCAGCCGACACCCCGATGAGTGAAGAGGTGAGGGTCAGCCGCATAATTGCTGAGGGGGAAGGAAACCGGATTCGCACGAACCGACTTTGATTCCCTATAAACGACCAACGCCAACAGCCAAATATTTGGCTTGAATGCTTAGCAACATTCCGTTATTTTATGAAGCAGTATTCTTAACCGCGCTTCATATTTTTGGAACGATATTTATTGTCTCAGGGCATCAGTGGGGTATGTGATGAAGCATGAAGAAATGATCAAATGAATAGAAAAAGTTCGCCTGATTTCATGAAGTCCAGGAGTGAGCGATGATGTGGTCCTTGCGTTCAGGCGATATACGATGCAGGACTGCTTGCTGAAATCGCATAGCACACGGACGCCTATCCGTTTTGTCTCCACCGAAACGCAGCCACCGGCGGTCGGGATCGAACCCGGGAACTTCGGCACAGTAATTGTGCATCTTACCCACTTCACTACCGCGACGGTGCGGGGAGAGAATGAAAAGTGGTTGAAGGAAATGTGCAATATCTCTCATTTCTCGGTGCACACCATGAACCGCACCGTGAGGAGAGCGAGGAAATGGTTGGTTGGTTGGTTTGTGGGGTTTAACGTCCCAAAGCGACTCAGGCTATGAGAGACGCCGTAGTGGAGGACTCCGGAAATTTCGACCACCTGGGGCTCTTTAACGTGCACTGACATCGCACAGCACACAGGCGCCTTGCTTTTGCACCTCAATCGAAAAGCGGCCGCCGAGGCCGGGATTCGATCCCGCGTCCTTTGGAACAGTAGTCGAGCGCCGTAACCACTGCGCCACCCCGGCGAGGAAATGGGGAGTGAAAGAAGAAAGAGGTGCCGTAACGGGGTGCGGAATAATTTCGACCAACGGGTGATCTTTAGTGTGCAATAGCATCGTACGGCACACGAGCGCTTTTTGCGTTTCGCTCCCATCGAAATGCGGGCACCGCGGCCGGGTTCGCAACCGGATACTCCGTTGAGCCACCACAGTGGGTAAGGCATGAGAGGAGTACAGATGATTACTACATAATGCTTTCGCATCCGCAGATGTAAGCAGTTCTAAGTGTGTTTGGTGAACTTTAAAAAAAAAAAAGCTGCATGGTCCTGCCATCAGAGTCGTTGCGGTGGCCCAGAGTGTCCAGGACAACCGCCATGGCGGAAGGAAACACCCAGTTCCGCCTCTAAACGGTCGCGCGTGCCTCCGTACAGCACGCGGGACGAAGACCGAAATACACTGGTCCGGTCGCGATGGATCTTATCCGGTATCGTATGGGCACCATACATATCAGGCCGTCTTTGTGGACACCTCTGCTGTCGAGAGCCAGACAAGGGCGTCACTTATTCGCCGCGGCAGCGGCCATTCTTGGCCACAACAATGCGCCCAGCAGCGCCGCCTGCCGGGTGGCGGCGGCAGCAGACGCGGTGACGAGGACAACGGCTCCGCACTGCTGTATGTGCTCCGCATCCTTCCTCCTCAGCATAATGCCGAAGAGGAGAGGGACGAAAGGCTTTGGCCCTGACTGCTCGAACGCTCGCAGAACGAGAACGCGCGTGCTGGCCGCGCCTCTCAAAAGCGCGTACAAGAGAGGACGACGACGACGCTGCGGCCGTTCGGGCCAAAGGAAAACGAAGAGGAGGCTAGCGATTCGGTTTGTAGGTGGCTTATATGCAAGTGGGAACGACATCGTAGTTTCCGCGTGAAAAGGGGGATTACGCGTCACGGGGCTTGCCAAGAGACGGCGAGAATGCGAGCTGCGGCTCCCTCGGTGGACAGTAGCCGTCGGCCTCGCGCGTAATGGAGGCGGAAAGATTTACGAGACGCGAGAGAGGAGAGGGGGGCCGACAAGCCCGGCCACAACGACACACACACACATACACGCACCGTATGCATGCACGAAGGCGAGACCAAAAGCGTCTTCAAAACGCGAAGAACCTGCGATTTTTTTTCGCGCGTCGCGAGGTCACCGGCGGACGGCGCGAAGGCGGACAGCGGAGCGAGTTATGGCGGCGCGGTCTCGGACAATGATGCGTCGTCGGAACAGCAGAGGAGAAGCGGAAATGTCACGCGCGCACTCCCGGCGACGCCAGCAACGGCGGGGCAGCAACGCCGGTGCTGGAATTCTCACGCGCGTTTCCTGGCCCGCGCGCTTCGAAGGGACGCGTGTCCTTGACCCGAGCATAAGTTAAAGGGTATTAGTGCCGCTTTCCTGATTAATGGCGACAGAGAGCGCGAATAACACGCCGCCCCCTCGCTGTTCCCCCTTCACTGCACGCGTTGCGCTAGCTGGCTCCGACGTCGAAGAGGAGGAGGAATAAGGAGCGTGAGCTGCGTGTTTCTTCGAGCACTGCCCTGTTGGGGAAGGAGTCTGAGGAGGGAGGTAACGAATCCAACATGAGCTTAGAGCAGCGAACACAACTCGGCGTATACGCTCTGGCAGCAAAGAGCAACGGATCACTTGAAGTCACGCGACTTGTAGCGGCTTCTAAAGAGTTGGAACGTAACGCACGCGCAATGTTGCGCTCACTTATTACACGGTATCGAATGTTCTTAAAGCGAAGTCGGCATCCTGTTCTACGCTACTTCCTTCATCAGTAAACCGCTGTGGGGGACAAAACCTAAGACGACCTTTCTGTCAACACATGCTGTCTCCCTGTTGAGTATGCTTTAATGGTATAGCATTGTTGGGAGCCCAAATTGTCACGTGACATCAAACCGACATCTTGTAGCAACAAGCATTAGAGCTCTTCTGCAGGTGTCTAAACATTTTCGCCTCACTCTATTCGGTGCTTTATTGGGTCGGCTAATCATTAAATTGCAAATTTATCTGTCAGTCAGTAATATAATAGCACTGAGCTGGTTAATGACAGCTGTGCCAAATTCTGCTATACTAGGGGGTTTTTCCCCTAATCCAGGAGCATGCAAGTAACTCTTGATCATTTTTGCAGCAACTTCAGCCTTACTTTTTTTTTTTTTTTTTTTTTTTGTCCAAAGGTTGCTGCGTATAACGGTTTAAGGGTTTTATCCGAATGCTCTTTGGAGTTGTTTTGACCTGGCTTCTGTGTTCTGTTACCTAAAATTCTGCTAGATGTTGGTTTGTCTTCGATCTTGCCTCTGATTTGAGTAGGTAGCTTCTCTGTTTCATTGCGTGGTGTAATCCCGAACCCCCCCCCCCCCCCCCCCCCCTTTTTTTTTTTTCTCGTTCTCTCAGGCGACAGTCCGGATGTTCCGGTCGGTATCCGCACCCAGAAACTATCGCTATACATACCATGACGTATTCTACACCACTGTACAAATAACAGCAGGATGTACGCTGGAGCGCATATAAAATAAACTCACCAAAACGGAGGAAATAACGCTTGAAAATTATAAGCCGATTTCATCTATGCCGTGGATCATAAGATGCCGGACTCAGCATCCATAATAAAACATTCAATGCCGATTTTGCGAACAAATGACGTTTGTATACCTTTTCCAAGTGGTATATATAGACTTGCCAAAACAGTCGGGAATCCGACGCATGTGCAATGGGAGAGTGCGCTCATAGCTGACATCGTTGGCCCTGCCCACCGGTGGCGAGGACCCAAGCCGTAGCAGAGCCCAATAGCTTCTTAACTGAAATAGACAACCCGTTTCCCGCCTACCCCGGTCGTACTTAATAAACGATTCATTCAATAATTCATTCCTTCATTCAAGTAAAGCGTAATTTCACCTATTACAACTTGTTGGAAACGGTTTATTGAATATCGAAAAACGCATGAACAGGCGTATCCCGCTTACGAGTCTCCTCTGACGTTTATGGTATTGGCGACCCTATATCCACTATTCATTGTCCCTGTTGGTTAAGGCTGCCTCTCTGCACTGACTGGGGTTGTAAAGAGTATACAAGTCCTTTTATTTTTGACGCTCCCAGATCAGGTGTTATGTTCCTTCGTCGTTGCAACGAGGGACGCTTTGTTCGTATATCACAGGGTACCAAGGGAGAAGGAAATATGGTGTAATCGCTGAGTTGGAATTGTATTCTACTTTACAGGTGTTCTTCATGTTTACTAAGGTGTTTAGGCGGATGTGGAAAATTCTTCTTGCTAGATAGCTGTTAATCATTGCGTCGTATGTAACGAGTGGAAGACCATAGCACTGACCCTATTGCAAGGCACCCCGCCGAGGTGGCGCAGTGGTTACGGCGCTCGACTGTTCCCAAGGACGCGGGATCGAATCCCGCCCTCGGCGGCCACTTTTCGATGGAGGCGAAAAGCAAGGCGCCCGTGTGCTGTGCGATGTCAGTGCACGTTAAAGAACCCCCGGTGGTTTAAATTTCCGGAGCCCTCCACGACGGCGTCTCTCATAGCCTGAGTCGCTTTGGGACGTTAAACGCACAAACCAACCAACCTATTGCAAGGCTGCTCGGGAGAGTTCTCGAGCGTGGCTATCGGCAGCCTCATTACCAACTACTGATTCATGCGTCGTGACCCAAACTAAATCAATGCGAAAGCATTTAATGGCTAACACTGTCGCCGTTCGTTCTTCCGGTCACACTATAGTTGTCAATCAAATGACATCATCACCCAAAAGCGACACTAACGTCATCAGAAAAATGAAAATCCGGTCTCCACCGGGAATCGAACCTCCATCCCTCGTATCCCCATCCGAGCGCTTTAAACAAGTGCGCCACGCCCGGGATCATGAAGCAATTCTCCTTGTCTACTGTGAGGATGATAGTAGCGATGACAATGGCGCTGCAATTCGAGATAATGACAATGATGGCATTATCAATGTTAATTGCGGTTCATTTAGATGATATTGATTATTAGAGCAAACCGGATACACCATGTGCACCAGCGACGCTCAGACTTTCGCATTTCTGCATGGTAAATTCCGCAATGCTCTCGGAATTTGGGAGCGTTTCTTCTCATAATCTTTACGAAGAGTTCTGCGATCCGTTGTTGGACATAATTTCTCAATTCTGCTTGCGAGTTTGATAATGCTGTTGTGTTTAGGTTAGCTTTGATAGCTAAGGAAGTGGCGGACTCCTCCGCTGTGGCGAAGTCCGTTGCCCTTGTAAAACACTGATAAAGAGCTCCCATGTGTAGCGTCATAACTGGAAATCGAAGCTTCATAACTTTATCAATCTGGCTTGCAGCGTCTGCATAAAGACTGTCTTCGTATCTCATCTTCCTCAGAGCATCCTTGCTCTCGATGTCCTCCTGGCCTGATTTAACTCAGTGGGCATATGCCTGCATGTCATGAGGATCGGGCTGACGGCGACTGTGATGACGTTTGTTACTTCTCTGACAAGGTCCTTCCTAATTTCGAATTTCTTTGGTTCGAAGAGAGGTTTGTCTCCTGAATGCTTCTGCCTGCTTTCGCTTGTGATAGTTGAGCTAGCTGCGCTACCCGGTGGAAATAACAGCTCTGTAATCAATAGTGGATAACTGCTTGGCGCTTCCGAGACCACGAGTCGCTATGGTTTCACCGAGAGGAAAGTAAGTGGACGGGCTAGAGCATGGGCATGGAAAATTAAAAGGTGCGCACGTCTCACAAAATCACATGTCCGCCGCACATGCATGCGCTAAAGTGAAACATCCTCAATCGAAGACGGTGTCGATTGGAGAATGGCGCCTGGTGCAAACACCATCGCAATCGTCAGCATGTCGAGTCATTTCAGCACAAGACATCAGTTGAAGACAGAATTTAAATGTGAGCATGTGCAAGCCGTTCGTAAACCTTTAGCATCTTTCAGTGAAAGAGCGATGGCGTTTGCTGAAGGCCGCTTACAAATAAAGAGATCTGTCTGGCTCGCTGCTGAATGCCGAGCCGACGAGCTGCAGCAACTTATAAGAGAAGCGGTGAAAGTAAGTGATATGTGACGCTGCGAAGCATCAAAGGACAGCGGGACACCATAACTCGTACTGTCAGCCGCACTGAAGACCACGTTTCAGCCCGGAGGAAGTGAATGCGTCATTATTCCATCAGCACATTCCATGTCTTCCTCTTAAAAAAGAGCACTGAAACGGCCAAAATCGGATCGCCGTTTAAGCACGTGCTCTTTGAGCCCGTTTTGTCGCCACATGCCATCCCTGAATTGTCCTCAGCAACTGTGTGCTCTTCAGTCCGACGCCGTGGGTCTCCGGGGCTCTCTGGAGCATAAAAAAGGACCACGAGGATCTCACCGTTGAGAGGGCTTCGCTCCGGCGCAACCCTACATGGGGGGGGGGGGGGGGGGGGGGAGAGATGTGGAGGAGGAAACGTCAAGCACTTCCGCGCTCTTTTTACGCAGAAGCAGGCCGCAGGGGGTTAATCCGGGAGCCCCAATCATCCTCTCAATTTGTACCGCCTTTTGCAAGTCATCCGAGCAGCTGTAAAAGTGTCCGGCGGGCCCTCCAGAACGCAGGGCGTCGCACATTCCGCAGTTCGCATGGTAATGGCCCCGCGTCGATGGCTGCCTAATCCCTGTCCCGGCTTGTAAAGCGATACCGTCCCCCCCTTCCACAGCCGTTCCCTTGAGAAGGGGACGCTTCAGCGCCAACGTTGTTGGCCGCGGCATGCGAGCGGCGGCGGCGGCGGCACCATCGTGGTTCGCACTGCTACCCGTGAATGATAGACGTCCCGAGCCGGATCTCCATGGGCCTTGGAAAAAGGTTTTTTCTGCCGCTCCGACAGAATCTATTGAGAAGTCCCTGGCGCGTACAGAAGACGCATAATGGGTCCCGCCCCGTTGTTTGGCGTTCGTGCTTGTGCTCGCCTGCTGGGGACGCGGCGGCTTTGGCTTCGTGGCTGGCCGCAAGAAGACGCCGTCTGACCCGCCGACGCCGGCGCCGCATCGTTGTCCAGGGAGTGTACCAGCGGTCGTACGTACCGTCATCGTCGTCGTTGTCGTCGCTATAAGTCGAGTGCTTGAGAGCCGGTTAGAAAGGGAAGGTGCGGGGGTGTTGAACGGGTCGGCTTTCAGCGCTCTGCGAACTTCACGGCCTGGGTGGAGAGAGAAAGCTGTGAAGACGTTCTTGGTTCTTGTTGTTGATCAGAGGGAAAAGGAGCGTGTCAGCATCCCACCCCCCCTCCCTCTGCTCTCCCCTTCCCTTGTCACGCGCTCGAAGCGGACACTCGGCTCGGACTGCGGCGACGACAGGGAGCTTTGTCATTTGGATATCGTAAACGGGCACCGCCGCCTGCCCTCTAGCTGAAGGCTTATTTATACCTGAGGCGGATAACAAGGGAAAAAAAAGTGGGCCCCGTTCATCCCTCCATGCGTTGCTCGCGGTCTAAGTAGAAAAAAAATAAACGAGGTCCTGGAGAGTACAGTTGTTATCATACTCCTGGAGGACCGGGCATACCCTTTAGCGGCCATTATTAAAACTTACTCAGCAGAGTCAGCCCCAATCCCAAGTGGAACGAATTTCACAAAAAAAATGAGAAACGCAGAAGAGCATTCGGTGTGATTCTTCTCACGAGTGGCGCTGGCTTTAACCTTTTGAGAAAAGAGGAGGAGGTTAGCCCAGTCGATCACGCGTGCCATGGTATGCAGTTACACCGTGGTATGCAGCGCCGCCCTCCTTTCTACGGATCTTTCAGCTTCCAAATTGCCACCGAGAGCGTGTTAGTGCGCGGCGTACAACCCGTGAAAATTGCATTCATATTTTCCGACATCTGGATACCCTGCTCTTAACCTGTCATACAATTGGCGCTTTTAATACGGTATAGCGTTAAATGGCCATTTCTTTTGAAAATCCGGCGTTGAACTTGGATAAATTACGAGCTGCTCCAATCGGTGCTAGGCAGGTGACCGGGCCTGCGTGATTGGTCAGCGGGTTGCATGACGTCATGAGATCGCATGAAATGAAAAAGTTGGCTCTGTTAGCACCTCTGCTTCGAGGTGGGAAATGAACCCACCTGGATCCTTGGGTCCTGATGCAGACTCGCAACTCCTATTGGGCGCGCACGTTCGTACGGTTTGGTGGGGCTTCAGGTCTATGTCGGGCAGATATGATAGGACAGATTATAATTTTGTCCTAATGAGTGGTTGGGCCTCGTGACATATATAGCTCGCAGAAGCTTCCAAAATTAGTAGCTTATGCAAGAAGGTAATCAAATCTACTGAAACCATTGAACCTCTAGTCAAGCCCGTTACCCTATAGCCATAGGCCACCACGTCTTAGATGTAACGGTGTTTCGTGTCTATATCGCGTGATCTCGCACGTAGTATATCAGGTGAAGACCCTACGCTAAGGAGTATGTGTGAGATAGTAGTGGCGCAAGTTAAGGTATTCGTGCTAGAGCAAATAGCAAAGTGCATGCGCGGGTACGAAGATAGAGAAGGGTAGCACCAGACGGGTGCCTTTGACGCCTTCGCATTGTATACCACTAAAGGCAGAGGCTAACCGTTCCCCGTGTATTTTATTGCGATTGCGTTAAAAGTGTTCTTTAAATGTTCCCGTTCAATATGAGAGTGAGACGAGAATAGAACCTTCCATAACTCCTTGCCGAGGAATAAGACACGCTAGTCACGCTGGCACGAGCTTAGTTGAAGCAGGGCTATGTTAAAGGCATCTTCGTCGGGTGGTCTCTCCCATCCGCGGGTAGCAATTACGAGCTCATGGTAATCAATAGAGCCACAAATTAAAAGGGGAATGATTATTCTATGTACACAAGCAAGGGTCCGCAAGAGGGCCTGTAGGCTGTAGCCACTAACGCTTTCGAGTCGTACTCTTGGAAGCGAAGCCTCACTCTCCCCGAGATCCCCCCCCCCCTTTTTTTTTATTGCGAAAGCAATACTACGCGCATTTTCAAGCCCTTCGCATAACACGGCGGTGGACACGTTTGACCTTAAGCGAAGTGACGTCATACCAGCTGCAGAGAAAAGGGGCCCTAGCTCGGCTCGTCGGAGAACACGGCGGTGGACACGCGCCGCGCTTTGCGCGCCGCTCACCAGTGGCGCTACTGTCGATGTGACGTCATACCAGCTGCAGAGAAAATGGGCCCCAGCTCGGGTCGTCGGAGAAAACGGCGGTGGACACGCACCGCGCTTGGCCATGCCATCTACTAGTAAGCAGAAGGAGAAGACTGCTCGCCAATGCGAGGCTAGGAAGAGACAAAGGGCTGTGGAAATTGCTGACGAACGGGAACAACGGCTTTCTAAACGCCGGGTTCAAGATGCAGCTCGTCGAACTCGTTCTAGCTCTAGGGAGTCTGAAATTAGTTTAATGAGTGCACTTAACGCTAGTCAGGACTCAAGCCTTTCTAATGCTGAACGTTGGAAGGAAACTAAGCGGTTGCGACGCGCTCAAGAAACTTCAGAAGAACGAGAGAAACGTCTCGAAAAGGAGCGCGTACATTGGACCACGTTTGCTGTGGCTCAACTTGGATAAGCCCGGCGAATTGCGAAAGCAATACCGCCTGGCTACGCTTGGCTCAACTAGGCGTAGCTTGAATGTTTAGCTGAACTGGTTGGTCTGTGTATAAGCAGGACCAATTGTTTTCGTAATTCCCCGGGCTTAACCAAGTTAAGCCACAGTATTGCGAAAGCAATACTGCTAGCACTTCGAGCCTTTGGCGTGTCGTGGCGCCTCCATACATGACCTTTCACGTGACCGTGTGACGTCACGCCAGACCGAGAGACGGGGCCCCAGCTCGCGCCATCGGATGGTGGCAGTGAGTGCTTACAGGTTGGTTGGTTGTACAACTTTTAATTCCATCGGAAACGGGGAGTCGTGCGCCCGCGGATTAGAGGCTGGCAGGTAGCCCTTGGCTTCTTGCGGCCTCTTCCGCCAGATGGACGGTACGGTGCTGGATCGCAGGGTCCGCGCTTCGCAGCAGGGCATCCCAGGCTTCTCTACTTGTAATATTTTGCCCTATCCCTGGAGATTGTGGGCACTCCCAAATTATGTGGTCGAGGGTCCCTCTCGCCCCACAGTGTTTGCAGAGATCATTGTCCCTAAAGTCTGGTAGCGCGTGAAACGCCCAGACCGGGTTCATGAACGTATTAGTTTGTAGCCGCCTCCACGAGACAGCTTCTCTATTATTTAGTCTAATATCTGGCGGGGGTACCAGTCTACGTCCCAATTTATAATGGTCGATGATTTCCCTGTAATTTTGCAGACGCTCGTCGTATGCCCAGTGTTCGGGGGGCTCGACGGCTACCCGGAAGTAGAGAGCTCGGGCTAGCTCGTGAGCCGCCTCGTTACCAGGGACGGCAGCGTGAGCGGGTGTCCAAATTAACTGAATTTTTCTATTTATTGTTCTTTGGGTGAGGATTTTGGCCGCCTCCGGCGATATCCTCCCCTTCCCAAAATTTTGAATGGCAGTTTTGCTGTCGCTAATTATGAACTTGGCTTCTGTTCCTACGCAAGCTAGCGCTATCGCAACTTCCTCCGCAGTCTCTATGTTGCGGCCTCTGATGGCTGCCGCGGATACCGGTGCCCCTCGGCCATCGACTACCGAAGCTACCGCCGCACCTGTTCTGCCACTTGCCGCATCAACATAGACTACTTCCTTTGCTCCCATGTTCTTGAACCGTCGCTCTAGAGCTTCAGCTCGTTTGGCCCTTCTTTCGACATTAAATTCTGGATGCATATTCCTAGGGAAGGGGGGGACTACCAAGGCATTCCTGATTTCACCATTAATTGTGACTTTTTTTTGAACTCCCCTGTCTGGGTTGAGGCCTACTTTTGCAAGGATTACCCTGCCCGTCTCGGTCGTGCTTAGTCTCTCTAATTGGGAGACTCGCACTGCCTCCGCCAATTCTGCCCACGTGTTATGCACCCCGAGTTCGAGCAGTCGTTCGCTCGAGGTACCCATGGGCAGTCCTAGCGCCTTCTTAACGCATTTTCAAATCAGGCAGTCTAACTTCTCTTTTTCGCCGGCCTTGATGTCCAGGTAGGGCGTGGCGTAACTGATTCTGCTTATTACGTATGCCTGGATTAGTTTTAGTAAATTTCTCTCCTTGAGGCCTCTTCCTTTAGTGGCGACCCTCCTCAAGAGCCCGAGGGTTTGCATCGCGTAACTTTCTAATTTTTTCAGGACCTCTCCGTTATGACCGTGGGATTGAATGACCATCCCCAAAATCCTGATCTGATCTACTTTTGGCACCGGTTTGCCCTCCACCTGAATATGAAACTCCCCACTATTCTTCCAGCGGAGGTACTTTGGGTTATAAACGAACAACTCAGATTTATGCGGGGAGCACGAAAGTCCCCTTTTAGCCGCGTAATCGACAATGATGTCGGTCGCTGCTTGCAGGCGTTCCTCCGTACTCGCATCGCTCCCATGGTTAATCCAGAGGTTAATATCGTCCGCATACATGCTAAAATTTAGCCCCTTGATTTGGTTAAGTTTACCCGGGAGGCCTCTCATTGCCACCTTAAATAAGAAAGGCGATAGCACTGAGCCCTGCGGTGTGCCTTTGCTTCCTAACTCTATCGTAGGAAATTTTTAAATATCATGCAGGCTTTTCTGCCCGATAAGAAGTCTTTTATGTAGTTGTACGTTCTCTCCCCTACTCCGAGCACTTCGAGCCCTTCGAGAATAGCCTCGTGCCTGACATTGTCGAAGGCCTTGGTGAGGTCTAGGCCCAGGATCACTTTGGCGTCTCTCGATCGCGAGTCTATGATATCATGCTTTAGTCGGAGCATTACGTCCTGCGTGCACAAGTATGGTCGGAAACCGACCATTTCGTGCGGCCACAGGTTGTTTTGCTCCATGAAGCACGTTAATCTCGTCTGTATTACGTGCTCCAGCAACTTCCCTACGCAAGAGGTTAGGGAAATCGGTCTCAAATTTCCCAATTGCGGGGGTTTTCCCGGTTTGGGTATTAGTATTATGTTTGCCGTTTTCCACTGATATGGCAACTGGCTCGTTTCCCAAACTTTTCCAATGAATTCCGTTAGTAGACTAATAGAGTCATCGTCTAGATTCCTTAGCATTTTATTGGTGATCCCATCGGGGCCCGGGGCTGATTTAGTTTTTAGTCTTACAATTTCCGCCCTTACCTCTGCCTCCGTGATGGGGGCGTCAAGCGCCTCATTGGGCGTGCCACCGTAGCTCGGGAGTGGGGAACGCTGGTTGTCTGCAACATACGTTTTTACTAACTTATTCATAAACGCCGCATCGTCACCTTCAAAGGCGTACCTGACTTTTGCCAATCTTATTCCCGATTTAGTTTTTGAATTTGTTGGGTCCAGCAGATGCCGGAGCATGCCCCACGTGTTGGAGAGATTCATGCCTCCCTCCATTTCATCGCATCTGTTGAGCCAGTTTTGTTCGCACAATTTGATCGCGTAGCTTTCAATTTACTTGTTATGCCTCGCGATTCGTCTTCTAAGATTCTTGTTCCACTTTTGTTTCTTCAGCCTGCGTTCCATGCTTTGTTTAGCGTCCCACAAGTGGAGCAGTCGGCTATCTGCTATACCAGGAGCGTCGTCTCCTACCAGCGTCTTTGTCGCCTCACCAACGTGGCGTTTGAGTGTCTCCGTCCATTCCTCAATGTTCTCAATTCGTTCTAATTGCGCGGTTGCCCTGATTTCTCTAAATTGACCCCATTCTGTAACGGCCGGTTGGCACGCCCTGTGCGTCTTGACGTCCTCTTTGAGGACCGAAACGATAATGAAATGGTCACTGCCAAAATTTTGCTCAGAATTTTGCCAATCTAAACCCTGTAAGTTTTTTGAAAATGTCAGGTCCGGGGATGTGTCCGCGCATACGCTGTTACCCGTCCTCGTTGGATGATCGGGATCCGTATGGAGGGTGAGACCTAGCTCGTGCGTGTCCTCCCATAGCTGCCTACCTTTGGTGTCCTGTAAAGCATAGCCCCATTCTTGATGTCTGGCGTTAAAGTCACCAACGATCAGCAAGGGATTATTCCCGGCCGCCTTGATGGCTTTGCGCATAAGGGCCCTAAATCTAATTTTCTTTTGCTTGGGTGAGCTATAAATGCTAAGGAATAGACTGGGATCCTTCTTTCGTCCCGTTAATATCTCGAGGAATACGTTCTCGATATCTCTCGAATTCAAATCGTGTTCTATCACCGCTACATTGCTCTTGACAAAGGTCGCCACCGTCGATTTCACGTGTCTATCGCTGTTGAACACCTGGTATCCCATTAGTTTGGCTCCCTTCCCTGTTTCCTGAAGGGCGATTGCGAGGGGGGTCTCAGTTATGAGTGGAAGGTATTGCTGCAGTAGCGCTCTCTTGCGCTGGAAGCCGCGACAGTTCCACTGCCAAATTTGGTTTTCATTTACGCGCCTGGCCATTTTGCAGCTGGGTTAGCGTTTGCTCGACATTCTGCTGCCACGTGTTGACGGCTACGAGTTCAGTTCGAACTCTTTGCACTTCCCCTGCAAGTGCCTGTACCTGGCTCTGAATTTGGTTCATGAATTGGGTCATTTGGCTCATGAATGAATTCAATTTTTCGTCAAGCCTATTTTCGAGTGCTTGGAACGGGTCGGTTTCATTAATTTTGCGCTTCACCGGGGGCGGACGAGACGCCTCAGTCGCCATTTGCTCATCCCCTTTCGCCGGTGGCGCCGCTTGTGGCTGGGCGACTGGCTGAGCAGGTGGCAGCTGCTTCGCGGGAGTGGGAGGCCCTTGCTTTTCCTTATGCTGTTTCGAATTTTGATTTTGCGTTAGCTTTTTAATCACCCCCTTAAGCTCCTCAATTTCTTATTTAAGAATTTCGACTTCCTCGTCTTTCTTATCTTTCCTAGGTTTAGCCTGGGAGGCCCCGCTGTTGAAGCTTACATTTTTCTGGCCTCCGCTGACGTTCCGCTTGGTCCATGGGTTGGCCGCGTCCCTCGAACTCGAGCGTCTCCTGGACCCAGACCTGGAGCGTCCCATGGAGCGAGAACTGGAACGCCCTCGCTGCTGCGGTGGCATCTCGTTGGTGGTAGATTCCAAACTTGGGAAGGAGTCTTCTCTAACGCGGAAGTCTCCTCCTCCTTCTTGCTTGACTTTCGGTCGCCCTCTGTTGTCTTCGTGCGCTGACTTATCCTTGACTTTTCGCTCCCATTGCTTCTTCTTCACCTCGTACGGAGTCCTGAATATTTCCTTACATTTTCGGTCACCAAGCAGGTGGCCCTTGCCGCATAGCTGGCATTTTGCCTCAGTCACGCCGTTTTCACGTGACCGTGTGACGTCACGCAAGACCGAGAGACGGGGCCTCAGCTCGCGCCATAGGATAGTGGCGGCGAGCCCATACACGGCGCTGTGTCGGCGCCGAGAGAGGACGCTCGCTGTTTGTGACGTCACGCTAGGAGGATAAATGGGGCTGTGGCTCGGCTCCTCGTCGTAGTCGGGGCGCAGCTTTACGGTATGTCGGATGATGCGTATAAGGCGAGGCTGGAACGATCTGCTGCAGCCAAGCGGTGGCGCCGTGCTGAAAAAAACAGAAGAACCGCCTGGCTACGCTTGGCTCAACTAGGCGTAGCTTGAATGTTTAGCTGAACTGGTTGGTCTATGTATAAGCAGGACCAATTGCTTTCGAAGTTCCCCGGGCTTAATCAAGTTGAGCCACAGCAAACTTTGTTTTTTTATTCTTGTTCCAGAAGTAAACTTTCTGGAGTATATACCGCGAAAAGGCTGCATTAAAAAAAGTTTAGTTGGCTTTGCTGAAACATTCGGTACCTACTGTACTTAGTAAACTTCTTTTACCAAAATAGTTTCGTTTATTGGGTTTGCCGTCCCAAAGTGACTCAGGCTGTAAGAGACGTCGTTTTATAAAGTTACAGGTTCCTGTGTGAAATGGGTGTATGCAGGATGTATAGGACTAATAAAAAGTGTGTGTGTGTGGGGGGGGGGGGGTGAGGGGGGGGCAAGATCATGCAGCTTTTCATTTCAATATTTTGTCATTCGTAACTTTATGCAATGATCTTAAGTGACATGAAAACCTTATCAGCTGGCAGTAAAACAAAGAAAAAAATAGAACAAAGGCACGAAATTTCTTCTGACTCAGCATCTCTGCTACCTAGCAACATAAATAAGGCAAATGTCAAGAGTTAAAACTGATTTTCCGACTGACAAAGTGAACTTCCGCATGGCCACGTCAACCTGGATTTGATGTAGCACACAAGCAAGATGGAGGTAAAGTCTAGTTTTGGGGCCTCTATATTTTTTTTTTTTGCTCTTGTACATTTTTAATTATGACTGGTTATACTGTATGCAGTACATTTTTCACTTGCAACATTACTTTCTGGCTTAGTTATGTAGTCTATATTTCACAGCGAGTTTCTTTCGCCTATAACATAGACACCACGACCTTTCGCGTCACGCCGCAATAACTGTGTGCGGGTGGGACGTGAGAGATTGCAATTTTCACCACCAATCCCCATGTGGACTCGACTACTCCGGGACAAAGTGTCGTCCGCACGAACGCACCTGGAAGTATACAGGCGTCGGGGAACAAGTGCCTCGCACGTGTTAGTACTTGTCTGTTGTAACTGTTCTGTCTGGTTTTGCTAGTTTTGTGGGCGTGTGTGATCAGTGCAGGTGTCAGGAGTTCCATCAAGGCATGCGGCGCCCATCAGCGAAACTGATGTGTGCCGCTGTGTAGCACCAAAGTAAGAAAAGCTGCGATTCGTCCTGGCTTCCCGTGTGATATTCACAACGTCGGATAGCTCAGTTGAAAAAACAAAATGGGAGGATACCGAAGTCCAGCGGTGTTGTGTGTGTGGCTCTTGTCTTGTCCTGCGTCTGTCTTCGCTTTTTCCACCTTTATAGGTTACGGCCAACTCCTCCATGTCATGTGATCTCGTGACGTCACACAACCCGACGACCAATCAGAGCCTGACCATGCCACCCGCCGGAGGCATGCCCGTGGTTGTTTGCTCAAAAGCTGACACCAGATTGGTGACCTTTAACACTGTCGCGTTAAAGCACTTCCCGAGAAGGGTAGGGCGGAAGAGGATGAACGGGTTCAATGTGAAGAATGGCCCGTTTGCTCACTGCATTTCACAGACGAGGGCTACAAGAAACAAATAAGACATAAAAGTCTGGTTCTTTCAGCGCTCCTCTTCAGTTTCTGATTTATGCACGTTACGAGTTACATAAAAGCGTGCAAAGAAGTACGTTGAGACTACGAATTGATCGCTCTGAAGATAGCACAGCTAGAAGAACTACTGCTGAATGTGAAGGCTTTGGAGAGCTATAGGTCCAAAATTTGCGATGGACACCTGGAACATTGAACCATGAAAGTAGTTGACCTATGAAAACATACTACACCATTGTTAATAAAGTCGTGATGTGCCTCGAAGTAAGATGAAGCCGCGCAAGCAATGTAGCACGTTGATCATCAGCTTTTCTTCCCCATTGCATACATCGTCCATCACTGATCTGTGAAAGAGAAGACTGTAGCCACACCAAGGAGTTTTAAAGCAAAAGCTTTTCTAGCCTCGTCGAGCCATGGTCATCAATGCAGTAAATTTGACATTCAAGTGTAAATGTTATTATCGGGCTTCTAGCCGCGGTTCACTGGGCTTCTGCAGCGGTCGGCGACTGCAGCCGAGCGGGTGCCGGCGAACGCCTGACGCCCCTTTACACGCCCCGGTGCTGTGCCGCATAGCTTTAATGCACTGAGAAGAAGCCTCGGTCGGGCAAGCCAGAACATGCTCTAGACATCCCGGTGCCTGTGCCCGCGCAGAGCACCGCTCCGCGCAAGCCGGTAGCAATTAAACTAATACAAAGTGGCACACGACACCAAACATCACCTTTTCGTGCACGCCACTGTGTATTATTGATTCGTGACCAGGTTACATTTCATGGCGTCCCGCAGGTACATGGCCACGCGGAACCGTGTTTCTGATCCTGTACATAAGTCTGTATGTAAGGGATTGACCCTGTACATAAGTCTTTCGAAGCAATTTTCAACTTTTGAAAGAAGCTTGGAACATTCGTGAACCTACCATGGCTTCAAAAGGAAAAGAAGTTCTTGACTTTACCTGGGTTCTCGACAAACAAGCTTTCTTGTGTAGTTGTTTCGCAACAGTTTCTGGACTTTTACTTGAAAATCTTTCCATCAATTACATATGAATGATGAACAGAGCAAAATTACAACAGCATAATGATCAGCCCAAAACCATGCCACTAGTACAAGCCCAGTTGAATAAAAAATACAAAACCCAGTCAAAAATACGACAAAATATTCTTTAGTTCTGTCGTAAATATGAGGCTTTTCTGTTGTTCTTTACCTGTTCTTTTAGTAGTTTTCTGTTGTCTGTAGTAGTTCTGTAGTGATTTTTTGTTGTAACTACAAAAAATTCTGATGTTACTGCAGGAAGTTTTGTTGTCACAAGTTTTCTGTCAAAAACCACACAAAAATTCTGTCGTAACAACAGAAAATTTCCTCTAGCTTTTTTTACGACATGGGATGACTATATGTTGTAAGTTAACGCACCTGTTATTCCGTTTGGTATGAATAAAACGCTGAGGATAGAATGGGCGATCACCCAGAGAAGCGCGCCTACAAGAGACACGCAATGCAGCATGATTCAGTGCAAATGTCTCTCGGAGAAGCACAGCGGTAGTTATGTGCCGCTGTCAACTCCAATCTGTCTGTGGCATCATCTTTCATTATTTGTGAAGCGTCGGTCTTAAATCCTGAATTTATCAAGCGTCGACTGTACCAATTTATTGATCTAAGCACAGCGGCCCAACTCTCCGCCATAAACTGTCAGGAATGGTGGCGCCGCTGCGGCAGCGATGGGAACTTGCCTTATGACGCCTGTTTCGGGCGCCGCAACGGGCCACACATAGTGCTTTTCCACTGAGCGCCCGTGACCCTTGCAGCATAGTATATCGGCGATTTTTGAAAACTATAGGTAGCATCACAGTTGACCCATGATGGCGACCTGAGTTCAATAACAAGTTTCGTTACTTCAAGACTTATTGCGTTGTTTCATTGAAGCTGAGAGCCTAGATTTAGCTGCGTTATTGTATATGTCACGTAAAACGTGACAAACCAGGAACTGTCTGGGAACTTCTGCAAGCTTCCGCCGCACACCGCAACACGATCATCGCCTACCTCCATGGGCGTTCTTGGCGCTGTCAAGTTATAAGTGCTCGTGAACGACGGAAAAGTTAGAAATAAACAAGCACATCTCAAATTTATTGCTGCATCGTTACACATAAGGACGCCTTTGCCAAATCTTTACATGACGCTGAAATGTAAAATAATTCACGATGGTTTCGCTTTCAACCGCATGCTTGGATTTCAACGCCGGAAGCTGTATATGGGTGTCATTTAGGTGTGACCATATCTTCAGACCAGCCAGCAATGCATTTGTACGTATACAGTCATAAGCCCTCTTGTTTAGAAGGCTGGAGCGGTGGTAAAATAGCGGTGGCGAAAAACAAAAAATGCACAGGGGCCAAGCGCTGTGTTGAAAGAAATGTGCTAGTTCCTTGCTTTTATTTATATGAAGCGTCGCTCGGGTCGCAAGCGCTGACCGTGAAATCCTGCACCTAGAGTAAAATTTCGCTCTCTCTGCTCTGCTGGGGACCACTCGAGCGAACGAAACAAACCTGCTCACACCTAGCTGTGCGTTGTGGCGTGAACTGGATGCCACCGAGTCGGGGATCGCCCTCGGATGAGCGACGATGCTTAGATGCGGGATGTTGTTCCTGCTTCACTAGCCCATAATCCAATTCCTAGGGGTGAAACATACGAAGCGCAACTTACCAATGAGGCTTATGGTAGCTTCCCTTTGCCAGCTTAAGAACATACGCGGCGCGCAAGGGCTGTTATTGTATCTTCTAGAGTGTTCATTTGCTTACACATAAAGGCTGGCAGCAGGGAATAGTTGCATTCGCATGTCCTCAGTTTGGCTGGTAATTGGCCTTGGCTTACGGCTAGTTGGCCTAATCTTTTCCGGTACCTTCGACTGTAATACGGCGCCCTTCGTTGCTCATGTGTATACCTTGAAGGCATTAAACCCCACTTACCGCGTCATCCGAACAAGAGGAGTAAGTATATATTTCACTAGAATAAAGCGGCCGCAGGCCAATGGGAGAGGTCATTGCTTTGGAGATAGTTAGGCCGACGAAGATAATGGTGATGACACTGATTACCAATACCATATATTTAAGCATGTAGGGATGTGCGCGAGGGAAGATAGGTTTTAAAGAGTCTTGCCTCAATAAGTTCTGAAAAGTCTGCAATAGGCCGTTACACTTGATATGAACGCCAAAAGGTATCTTCACCTTGGGGCAATGCCTCCGGAAGTCATTACCTCTGTGAGCAATTAAGAGATTCGCTATACCCCGTAAAGACTGCCAATTCACAATTTTAATTATCAGGACATGCGATGTCAGTGCACATTAAGAAACCCCGAATCCCACCAATTTTGCTAGACATGCATAGTATCACTCACATTTCAGTGTGGCGGCGACATTTTCAGGCATATCGTCTTCTAGCCTTCAATCTCAGCGGCCGAAGACGAGGCGGTAAGCATAATGGAAAGGACAGAAAGCACAAACTACAAGGTGGCAATTTGAAGCTGCAAATTTACAAAATCGATACATATATAGGGATCAAAATGCGCTGTACCTGCACGTGCAAAAGAAGTTTCTTAGCAACCGATGAACAGCCTCAGATCGCTAGCTCAAAAAGCGTTGTGACCGACTGACAGTCGCAGGATATACCAAGTAAGCAAAAACAGCCCATGAAACTTTGGAAGTATTCCATATCAGGAAAGCGAGGCAAAACTGCCTTATATTATACGTTAATGGGCTTTATAAAGCTGAGACCAGACTTCTTTCGCACTTTCCTCGTCAGGCAGAGAGTATCTGCCTTTTGCCCTGTCATCTAAGACCAACTGCGTCTGAAAGAATGCCTCAAATAAATAAATAAATAAATAAATAAATAAATAAATAAATAAATAAATAAATAAATAAATAAATAAATAAATAAATAAATAAATAAATAAATCCTGCTGACAAAGACAAATCTCCGCGCGTGCGCATGGCCGCTCCCGTGCAAGCCGATGAGTGTGCATCTACCTGGGATAAATTGCTTTGAGTAGCTAGCTCTTGTGTTTTTCGTAACCTTCCCTCCTCTTGCCCCTTGAGGCTAATGACTTCGCTATCTCAGGCAATCAAGTAGATGCGGCGAGACAAAATTTCGAAGCGTGATGGCGTCAGTCTCTGAGGGTATAGGAGATACTTTTAGTTTAGCGCTCTACCGCTTACCGCTACCGTCTACCGCTACCGCGCTAGCACGTATGCGCAAATCACCCTGAAGGCGACAGAGGGCGCAGCATTTTTGTCAAATTCCGGTGGACTCCGCACGCAGGGACCAATCAGCTCGTGCTGTGCTGACGGCACGTGGTAGCGGTAGACGGCCGCGGTAAGTGGCAGCGGTAAACTAAGATAGTATTCCTGAGCAAGTAAGATGTATTGTTTACATCTTTTCTGAAAGAAATTATTTTCAATTTTTTTTTTTTTTTAAGTGAGCTTGTTTCTCTTTACAACTAGCTAAGTTGTAACAGCGGTGACAAGAAGGCATGCCTTTTTCACAGAATAGACTTTCTTGCTTTATAACGCAGTCATCGCACGTACACAAAAGAAATTGCGCTGAAAAGAAATTATTCAATTGAAATCTTCCTGCTGCTCTTGTCTTTGCTTTTCTCCATTAACTTTGCTGCATTACTTCGTGCGGGCATGCTCTGCCCAGACATTCTCTGCAGACACGGCCTATCCACATTTCCTGTATATGCTACTCATGGGAGAAGAAATGCTTTCGCCTTAAAACAATATTTTGTTTTTTCATATTAATCATGTCAACACTAAGTTTTCTTCATATCCCACTCAGGGGTTTGCGCCATATCTTAGATCAGGATGACAGCGGCAACACCTTTTATACGCATGCATACCGCGCTCAGTATGCTTCCTTCGCTTCGCAAGGCACATCCCGCAGTCTTCCTTGTACATACAGCTCCCGAAGACTCTATACAAATTCATTTAAAATACCGGTCCGAATACGTCAGAGACAGTCAGTTTTTCATATTAATAGTAGTATCCAAGTTTTTTTTTTTTTTTTCTCTGCCCCAGGTGTTCTCCTGGGACATCGGGAATGCCATGCTTCCAAGAATGGTAGGAGCATAACGTTTACATAATCATGATTAGGGATTATAAAATTGAGAAAGGTCACTTAAGAAGTTTCCATTAATCCCTTTGAACCAGTCCTCGGCGTGTGGATTGGAAAACAAAAAGGAATAATTCATTGCGGCAAGCGTGTGCACACAATAGGCAACTGTACGGACTGATTCTTGCATCATTACTTCTTCACCGTGTGCATCTTGTTACTTTGCTGTATCATTCCTGCTGCGACAATGGTAGAAGTGCATTGTGAAGAACATTGCAAGATCATACTAATTGTGTAGAGTATTAATTATACTGCTTAAACTAAGCTTAGAGACAAAAAATCTTTAGTTCTAAAACAAGTCAGGATCGGCTCTCCTCTCCGAAAATACTGCCCGCACAAAACACATCCTTGGAGCTTTCGAAACAGTCGCAAAAAAAAAAGGACCATTTCCACTATACAAGTGGCGAAATTTCTATCAGTATGCCTTGGCATGTGTCTTTCTTTAAAGCAAAAACGAAAGGTCTGTAGCAAGCGCTAAAATTACGACACGCTTACCATGTGAGCTTCATCTCTTCACTGCATTCCGGCGTTTTTGTGAAAGTTTTACGGATAAGCCAATCTCTTGTGTACAAGTCGAAGACGTAAACTCGATGTGGGTGGTACAAGTTCCGCAAGCAAACAGAACCACTGGTTGCCTTTTCTTTTTTCTTTTTCTGTTTCGATGCATCCGCCAGTTTGGAGAATGGTTCAGGAATTTCTCCGTCGTTGTCAAAAACAAGGCGAGCCCTACCGCACGCTAACTCGGCGACACGTTCAACGAGCCTATTCTCGTTCGTTCCTCCGTGTTCAAAGGAACCGCGCCAACAAGTCATAACCCGAGCTGTTTCCGCAGGCAGTTTAAGGTGCGTGCGGACCGTCGACAGAATCGTTTCCGCTCCTTTCATCGCTCACGGCGACGAGTTCGACGCGGGCGGTGACGACGGCGTCGCCCTCTGCGCCGCGAGCGTTTGACGAACAAAGAAGAAAAAAAAAAAGTGGATGTTGCCCTTTGAAGAACCCCGCTCGTTCTTTGAAGCTTTGTTTCGAGCGCCGCAGATAGTGCATGAAGACACGCGGAACATTTCTTCGCTTTCCCTTCATAGCACACATATGAACAACGATCCTGTATTGGGCCTCTCATTGTAAACTCGCGCCCAGTATCCCACGCATATAGAGCTCGGCTCGGTGCCTTGAAGGGAAGGCCCGTGTGGCCTAAGTAAACGACGGCCCACGGCCACCGCGGAAGGTGACTCTTCTGGTCCTTGGGCCACCGTGGCGACATGTGTGCGACCGGAAGAAAGATCGGGGGGAACAGAGACAGGTATACACAAGGCGGAGAAAAACAAACAACCGTCCCCAGTATAGAGACGTCTCGCAGGATCCCTATAGCGGGGCGTGGGTAGACAGGAGTGTACAAAACCGTCGACAAGAAAGAGAAGATCGTTCTTCTACTGTTCTGGGAAGGGGAAGAGGAGGACGGTTTTTTCGATGCCGGCGACGTGTAAAACAAGGCTCGGGAAGAGCTTGTGTACCTAATTGCGCCCCCATTCGCGCCGTGCATGCGTGTGCGTGCATGTCTATTTCTAGCTGTACACCAGACGGTCTCCCTTTTCGTTTCGTTAACGGCCCGCGGTAGAAACGCGGTGTGGTCCTTTCCGGCCGGCAGGCGCCCAGAGGGCATACGGATCCACCACCATGCACACGGGAGGCGCTGTTTGCCGGCGGCGAAGCAGCAGAAGCAGTGAGTCCAGATTGGCACGTTAAATTAGCCTATTTAGATGGATGGCCAAGGTAGGGGGAGATCGCTACCTGGCGAAGAAGCGCATCCGTGCCCGTGGGGCGGTCGAGGGGGAAGGAAGAGAGGGCGGGAATCGCCGTCACGACAGAGACGCGGCTTTCTCAGAGGAGGTGTGAACACGGCCGTCCAAAGCGGACCACTTTGGGCGATCGAAGAGCGGAGCCGCCGCCGGGTGGCAGAAAAGGGACGGAACGCGAGAGGCGGTAGCGCGCTCTCCCAATCTTCCCCTGGAGCAGGCCGTGTGTAATTAAAGCTCCGCCGACGTGTGAGGCCTTACCTCCGGTTTGACCCCTGAGGCGCCGCCGGGTGCCTGCGTGTGTGTGTATGCCTACTCCGAGCTGTGCCCGCAATTGCACGCACACACGACGACGAACGATGCCTGTGCACACGCCCTTAAGAATGAACAATGAGGCAGCGGCGAATGAAAAATTGAAACGACTCGAGACAGGGCGAGCGAGAATACGACGGGGGCAGCTAGCGCCGCATGGTGGCGGCGGGGGACGAAGAAGCACGCCCGGAATTTTTCGCCCGTCTCTCCTCCTCAGTGGCAGCGGTCCTCCTCCCCATGTGCCACTATATTCGGTCTGTCTTATTACGGCAGGGGCGGCCAGGTGGCGATGAAATATTGAATGTTATAAGCGTCCACAGCGCCCGTCGCATACAAAGAGTGCGCTGTATGTAGGCCTAATTTTTTTCGTGTAAATTTCCGGATCGGCCCTCGCCTGTCCTTTAACGTGTCTGTATGAAAAGGGCTTCGAGAAAACGTCTGTGTGTGGAATTTATATGTTTAAACATACTATTTTTAAACGCCACACAACGATCGTTTCATCGTTGTAGTTAAAAAGTACTGCGATGATAGACGTCGAAGCGCCGATGACGAAGTTTCATTTTCCGGTGAGCGTAGTACCGAGCACTTAGCAAAGCGTTAGCTTTTCACGAAGAAGCCGTCTCGATGTACTATGAATATATAGCAGTCACAATGCATGTCTTCAATTTTCACCGGGGCACCCTGGGCGTTTCTCGAGTTTATCGCATTTGAAATGCAGGTACTAATGCAAAAATATTAAACGAACCTTCTGGACAATGAAAATAACCCTCATTTTTTATCTGGTGAGGTTCCCCAAGACTGGAAAATAGACAGGGTAACTGAAATTTCTAAAAAAAAAAAAAAAAAAAAAAGCCAACCAGTTTTTTTTTCTTTTTTTTTATTATTTATGTTACAATTATGCACATCTGCAAGGCATAGAAATTAATGACGCTGGGGTGGAATTATGATGCTGATCATCCTCACAACTATTGATCCAAAAAGCAATTTTACAAATGAAAACCAATTCAAACCCCCTCCCCCCCCCCCCCCCTTTTTTTTTTTTTTTTGGCTTGAAAACAATAAGAAGAAACACGTGGTTCGAATAGGACCATCCCCTCCAAGACCGACCCCCTAAATCTACCGCTGTACGCAACACGTCATTTATTCACACAGCGTGAAAGTTCTTCCGGATATTAAGTTATTTCATCAAATTCATCCCGGTTTGGGTACACTGCGCTCAAGTGACACTCAAGACCCCCTGCGTTGAACGATGTAAGTTCGGTCAAGGCTTCACGTCAACACTTTTTGACCAACCGCCATCAGTTCATTTTCATCAACACAATAACATTATCAGTTTGCAACGCCACTCAGCAGTGCCGAACAAGACGCTGTGTACCTATATTTAGGCCTACTCTGCATGCACAATTTTTTCATCCTATGTTGAGCATATATACTAACAGCGAAAACGAGAAAAAATAAAGATTTATGAATGCCAAATGTTTCACCTGGTACTCACCTTTGAAGAAGTGCGGATGGGCAACTGTAAACTCGCATCATGGGCAATGGAGTGAAAAAGCGCTCTATAACAAAAATATTTACTAATGACAATGACCATGCGGCTAAGCCCACGCCTCAGCCTATAGTTTGTTTTGTATAACTACATGACATGGGTAAATTTGTGTTTTTCCTGGTATATATGGAGCCATATGGGAGGGAGGATAATGGAGGACTCATCATTTTCAACAACTGAAACATCGAGAACAGAAAACGACATCATGGGAGCCATGTAGGGTGCCTCGATGCCTCTTCGAGGCATCGTACCTGGATGGATGGATGGAATATAGGAGCGTTCCCTTTGAAACGGGGTGGTAGCAGTTGCTATCATGCTCATTTTTTCCCCCTATATCTTAATTATTATTTTAGATTGGTTAACTATACCATCATTCTATTTATTGAAGTTTTCTTTCTACATTTCTAACATTATATCACTTTTCTGCTCTTAAGCCACCAATCTTCAAGTCGTTTTTTGCTAGCTTCCACCGCCGGTTTATTCACCCGGCCACTGCATGGTATCTCTAAACCTCAAAGCTTCAGGAAGAGTGACTGCGCCTGCATCGACTCCCGGATGGATACTATTACATTCAAGTATAATATGGTTAATTCTTTCTGTGGATTTACCACATACTGCACATGTGTCATCTTCATTGTTAAATTTCTTTTTGTAGCTGCGTGTTTTAAGACACTCTGATCTAGCTTCAAAAAGCAGGGCACTGCCTCTTGCGTTATCAAAGAAAGCTTCCGTCCTGATCTGCCTTTTCCACTTTCGGTATAGTTCCACACTCTCTTTCTTTTCCATCGAATTTATCCAACTTTTACCTTCTGTGCTTTTCACCTCTTTCTTAACGCTCTTTATTTTTTCGTCATTGTGACCAGCATACTTACTGGTTAGTTTCCTATACTTCTTTTCTTCCATTGTGAGTCAACGCTTTTTAGGTATAGGTATTTAAATATTTTAGCTGTCCACTTGTTACTGTCCAATTTCCTCAAGCGTTCCTCATATAATATTTTACTCTGAGCTTCCCGTACTTTGCAAGATGCCTAGCCCCTATCTCCTTGTACCGCCTGATTTGTGGTTTTTCCTTGAGCACCCAGTGCTAATCGTCCGACGGTTCTCTGATTTATTTCTAATGTCGACTGTATACCTCTGATTTTAGGCACGAAACCGCATTTCCGAAAGTAAGCCCGGGCACCATAATTCCTTTCCAAATAGCCCTCAAAACCTCATACCTGTTGTATCCCCACAATGCCCTATGCTTCATTATCCCGGCATTTCTTCGCCCTTTTGCTTTAAGTGATTGCTCATGCTTTTCAATGTATGCCGATCCTTCGTTTATCCATACCCCGAGATATTTATATTCTGCTACTCTGGGTATTTCATGGCCTTGTATTTTAAGACCCTGATCATTTGAGCCGTTGAAAATCACCAGACCAGACTTAACAGCGCTAAAACTGAAGCCTAGAGTGTCCCCTTCGTCTTCGCAATACTTAACTAGAGTTTGCAATTCTTCCTGCCTCCCAGCTAGCAGCACAATATCGTCTGCATACATCAAACCGGGGAGGCGCTGCTCTACCGCCTTTCCACCTAATCTATATTACAGGTTAAAGCCTACGTTACTTTCTTGTATCCTGCGTTCCAGGTTTATCATAGGAAGCATGAACAGCAGCGGTGATAGAGGACAACCTTGTCTTAATCCTTTGCATACCTTGACAGCTTCCGTACTTCTTATCCCTTCCCATGTAGTTTCTACTTTGTTATCCGGGTATATTTCCTGTAGGAACTCTGTTATCTCATGACCGATACCTTCTTATTTTAATATGTTCCACAGGAGTTCCCTATTTAAGTTATCGTACGCCCCGTTTATGTCCAGGAAGGCCAAATACAAAGGTCTATTTTCCACTCTGGATATTTCGATGCATTAGACAAGCACGAACAGGCTATCATCTAAGCGCCTACCATTTCTAAAGCTGTTCTGAAGTTCTCCGTGTATCTTGTTACTTTCTACCCATGCTTGCACTTTTAATTTCACCTCCTGCATGGCCAACCTGTAACAGATGTTATGGTAATCAACCTGAAGGATTTTATGATCATCCTTTCTCCTTTCCCTTTACCCTTTCGCCTAGCAACCATTCTTCCTTAATAAGTTACTGCCACATGGTGGCTCTTTTCAATGGCGGTCAAAGCGTGTTTTATACCGCTGTCACACTGCATTTTGAAGGCCCTCGAACCGATTGTCTATCGACTCGAAGGCCTTTGAACGCTGCCACACAGGCGTTTTCAATGGCCATTGAGTGATTGTCTATCGCGTCGACGGTAGAGCTCAGAACTCTATCGAGATCCCGAAGGCCTTCGAACATCGTGCAAGGTTGCTAGCGTTGACCCGAGGAACGCCACGAGCACTCTCGTGCGCAGCGCATTTGCGACATAAGAGCATGAACACGCGTTATTATTTTATATCTCTAATTTACGCGGTAAAAAATTAGTGCGCGTAATAATTTTAAAATAGCATCGCTCTTTGTTAAGGTGCATTATTTTTGTACTCAGTGATCTGCGATTTGCTGATGACATTGCCTTGCTAAGCAACTCGGGGGATGAACTGCAAATAATGATTGATGACCTAGACATGAAAAGTAGAAAGGTAGGCTTGAAAATCAATATGCAGAAGACTAAGGTAATGTTCAACAGCCTCGGGAAGGAACAGCAGTTTACATTAGGTAGCGAAGTACTGGAAGTAGCAGGCGAATATGTCTACTTAGGACTGGTAGTAACCGCAAATCCGGACCATGAAAAGGAAATAACAAGAAGAATAAGATTGGGATGGAGCGCATTTGGCAAGCACTCGCAGATTATGACTAGCAGCTTAACGGTATCGCTCGAGGAAAGTATACAACAGTTGCATCTTACCTGTACTCACCTATGGGGCTGAAACGTGGGGGCTAACCAAGAGAGTTCTACTTAAGTTGAGGACAACACAGAGGGCTATGGAACGAAAAATGGTAGGGGTAACATCACGAGATAGGAAGCGTGCAGAGTGGGTCAGGGAAATAACTCAAGTTACCGACATCCTAGTGGAAATTAAGAAGAAGAAATGGGCATGTGCAGGACATGTAGTGCGAAGAGAGGATAACCGATGGTCGCTTAGGGTAACAAACTGGATTCCTAGAGAAGGAAAGCGTAGCAGGGGGTGGCAGAAAGTTAGGTGGGCGGATGAGGTTAAGAAGTTCGCAGGGGTCAAGTGGATGCAGCTAGCACAGAACCGGGTTAAGTGGAGAAATATGGGAGAGGCCTTCGCCCTGCAGTGGGTATAGTCAGGCTGATGATGATGATGATGATGATGATGATGATGATGATGATGATGATGATGATGATTTTTGTACTATCTACCACTGCAACCTGCGCCTCCGAGAAAAGCAAACACAACGTAAAACACAGCAGTATGATCGTCAACGCGTTTGAAAGAAAAACATATAGTTCTCCTTTAAAAAATCTAAAAACCGGCAGTTACTAAAAAAGGTAACAGGTATATTTTATTTTGCATTGATATAAATATTTTAGTTCGTTAAGCAAAACCAAATCAAAACCTAAAGCGATGATAGTGGCGCCACGAAAAATTGGCGCCCAACACCATAACTATTTCAACAGCCTTCGAGTTTCAGTCGCGCAATTCCTTCGAGTTCAATCGCGATCGAAAATTTCAAAGGCTATCGACTCAATCGCCTTTGAAAATGACCGTGTCACAGGGGCATAATGACACTGCATCTTTCACATTTAGCTGCACAAGAAATATCGGATTCGAAAGAGGAATACGTTCCAAACACACTGATTTATCCCAGTAGCCCCAGCTTTGACAAACTACCATGCTATAAAATCACAGAGACTACTTAATCTCTCCTAATGCTCGTATCAGCGAAAAGCTATTACTATTACAATAAATATCAATCGGCAGGATTCACTTTCATTGCTTACAGTAGCCGGAATCAGGTGAAGTCAACGAAAAACTGCAAAAAGGCAGAAAGTCCTCGATCAAGGATTGTTTCGCACTCAGGAGAGCGCACTAAGAAAGCAATGAAGGAAAAACTGACCGGGCCAATTTGCAAATTTAGCGGCATCCCTGTCCTCGACACTTTCTTGGCTGATTGCACTATAGATTCTCCTTAAGATACATGTAGTTTAAAAACTGTTACCTAATATGTCAAGTTTGCTGCGTTCATTGCTTTCCTTTTTTTTTTTTTTCGTTGTTCTATTGTGCGCACTGATCACCGTTCATTTCCGGAGCAGTGAGTATGACGTCTTAACAGGTAAGGGCTACTGATGAGGAGGTCGTCATCGTCCGCGCTTGGGAAGAGAGCGCCGTCGGCGCAGAGGCGCGCCTCACATTCCATCCTCCGCTCGTATGTACAAGGCGCCGTGAACGGGGACCAAACCGCGTGTCTAATTATCATAATTGCTGATGACCGATGAACGCGGCGAGCGGAGACGATGGGAGGACCCGGCGAACAACAACAAAGAAAGAGGCCGCGCCTCGTGAGTACGCGGAACAGTGGGTACCGATGCCGTCCCCCTCTACCTCGGCTACCGAACCGTGCTGCTCAGCTGGCTCAGTAAATGTCTTGGATGGAGGCGGAGATGACGCCTTGTTCCTTTCATTCCTTGTGCTACTCGAAAAGAGCTTTCTTCTGTCGTGCCATAAAGCAATGACCAAACGTCTCACAATCATGCTACTTTTCTTGGACTATAGTTTACCCTAGAAAATACCTTCTCTGTCAAAATAAAGCATCAGAATTCTCTGTTAACTCCTTGCGACAGGATAAATATAGCCGCTGTATCAGTGAAAGAGGATTGAAGAAGAAAAACAAAGAAGGTTTCGAGGGGAGAGGTCTGGAACTGTCTCTACCTCTGTGGAGACATAAAGCACCAATGAGGGGAAGCGATGATTGGGGCGAAATCACTGTATTGGTATAGACTGCATACTTGCCTCCGATAGAAGCGAAAATACCGAGTAAGGCCATGTTCAGCAGCAAATCCCTCAAAAACACGACAGGTTGTGCCACCTGCCGACGCACTTTACAACTTGTGCGCGCACGCGCATTCTTACTTTAGGTTTGTTCATAAACGCTGGTTTTGCGCGCACGCACGCACGTGTGTGTGTGTGTGTGTGTGTGTGTGTGTGTGTGTGTGTGTGTGTGTGTGTGTGTGTGTGTGTGTGTGTGTGTGTGTGTGTGTGTGTGTGTGTGTGTGTGTGTGTGTGTGTGTGTGTGTGTGTGTGTGTGTGTGTGTGTGTGTGTGTGTGTGTGTGTGTGCACCCACGCGCGTGTGCGTGCGTGCGTGTGTGTTTGTATGTGTGCACGCGTGTGTGTGCGTGTCTGTTTGTGTGTTGCGCCATTATTTTAGAGTCAGCATTACACATTTCCTTTTTTTCATTGTGCTCTTTTACAGTGGTGTATGGTTCCTTCCACACAAAATGTCTTTATTCGTCAAAAAAAAAATACAAGGGTTCAACGCTACTGAACCAAATACTGAGCGAAAGCGTTAGCTGCGGGTGACCGAGCGTTATTCCTCTTCTTCTTCTTCTTCTTCTTCTTCTTCTTCTTCTTCTTCTTCTTCTTCTTCTTCTTCTTCTTCTTCTTCTTCTTCTTCTTCTTCTTCTTCTTCTTCTTCTTCTTCTTCTTCCTCAGCCCACATATAAAGCCCCGCTTTAACCAACCGATATGAACGTGCCTTAGTGGTCTATAGGGGTAACGTGAATGCCAGGGTCCTAGCAGGCTGATTCTGACATAACCGTCCCATGTGAAACGAGAGACCCAAGTTGGCAGCTCCTGCCAGCTTGGGGTCGTCTAAAAGTCAAAGGTCAATGGTGGTCACCACCGTTCCCCGCTGAAAGCTCAAACTGCGAGCAGTATTGTTTTCGAAAAAAAAAAAAAAGACACTATCGCTCCTTCATCTATTTCTCTCTATGGTAGCGATGAGGAGCCACTGCTTTCTAATGCTCGCGTTTAAATCTGCCCACTAGAGAACACTGAATAGATTATTGAGAAACGCGGTCAAGACATGCTTTCCCAGGCTACTTTCCCAGTGATGCATGGGCGCCATGCCTGCATGTTGTCAGTTCTGCTGCAATTAGTCGCTATAGCCGACTAGAGAACAGCCAAGAAAATAGCCGATATTTACGCATAGCAACCATTATTTATTTTCTGAAAGGCTGCCTTTGCTGTCGAAGTGGAACGACCTCGCCGGCAGTTTCTCGGGGTTTTCGACATACTGTCCGACGAATATATGCACAAAATTCTTTCCGATAGAGAAATAGGAAAATCCATAAACGTGCCAATATTGAATATAACGCATGAGAAAAGATTTAGTGATGTGCACATTCATCGCTAACTATAGGCCAGACGACTGCTCGCATAGTTGAAACCGAGCCCTGTCACGCGCCAACATTAGCCATTGTTTTTATCATGTTGCTTTGGCCTGCCCATCTTTGTCAAAGAGTCGAATAGAGGAGCGGCTTTAATTACAAACCATTTGCGTTCAGCTGTCACCCAAGGACACCCCCGGGGGAAGGCGCGCGGAAAACAGCGCATTCCTCCCAATTTACAAAAACGGTGCTCTGCGTACGAACCCATTTACATGCACACAGCTCATTCTTGTGTTGCTATTCTATGAGGTGGGAGCATGCGGTATAAAATTCCGTGCTTGCGAGGCGCGCACGTTCTCGTGCGCGCGTCCAGATGGCCCGGCGAAAAATATGCACAGGAAACTGGACAGGAAGCGGTGCGTGTACGGCGCGCAAAAACACACTAAAACGCCCAAAAAACTCTCACAGCTCAGCCAGCTCAGCGGCAGGGGATCCTAACTCAGACGAGACACGCGGCTTCGCAGGCACTCTCCACCAAACCGACCGACTGGCACCGGTGTCATATTTACGATCCCCATCACTGGTGCAGCCCCAGCCACCATGCATGCTGCCTGCAGCAGCGACTTAGGCCTAACTTCTGTGTTCTCGCCACTCGCAGTTGGTGCCCCCCCTCGGCTCGTTGGAGAGGCTGAGGGGAAGCACTCGATATCTTCGATGGCGTGCACCCAGCGCACCACTCTCGCGGGAAGGATGAGATATGCGAGCTTTTACGAATCCGCTAAAGTGACATTCCTGCGTTCCGATCGCGGTGTAGCTGCCGTACGCCTGTACACGTGGGCCGGCTGCCTTCCTCCGTTGAGCTATATGAAGTATACTATACCGCCACTGTGCTGCACGGAGACATTCCGCGTATGGCATAAAGATCGCGGGATGCTCGAAACCTTACAAAAGTGTGCCCCTATCGCTCGCATGCATCCTCCCGATGGCTGAAGCACGCGCGCACGGTCGACGAGGAAACGACTGCGAATGAGTAGGGGCGTCACTCTGTCTTTGGCAGCTCTGGTTTCGTCGACAGAGTGTGATTTGTCACCTACGCCACGTCACGCAAGGGACGCCGTGCTGAAAGCCAGTGTGTCACGATGCGTATCACTTTCCTTCACTTTCCACGCACGCTACAAATGTATGTGTGTACAAGCGTGTTCTTAGCCAGCTCGTTTTTACATGGGGATAATTTTACAGACTAATTTACCCAGGCGAAGTCATACGCCGTGAAGCGAAAAACCTCACGTCCAGATGTCGGCCAGTGGAAACAGAAATGCAGGTGAATTCACCTGGGCTATAGATAACGAGCAGCCACGTTACAGAGAAATGGCTCAGCGAGCAAATAAAAATTAGAACAGAGAGAGAGAGAGAGAAAACTTTAATTGGGTAACGGAATAGTGTGGGTGGTGTCCTGAGTCCAGGATACCATTGGCTTGGGCTGCCTCCCGGGCCCTGGTGAGCAGGCTGCGCTGCTCAGAGAGACCCGTGTTGGGCCAGCTCTGCCTCCCACTCCACTTGGCTGAGTACTCGAGCTTTATATTTCTCTAATTGCTTTTTGCAGTTCCATATCACGTAAAGGATGTCCGAGACTTCACCGCATGCAGTGCACGTGTTATAGTGCATGTGTTATTTTTTGAATTTTTCGGGCCAGATTTTGTGGTACTTTGCTAGGTTTGGGAATGTCCTAGCCTGTATGTTCTTCCAGGTTACTGCCTCCTGTCTGCTGATGTCTTTGTGTTGTTCTGCGTATCGTTTTCTTTCCAATTTAAAGTATTGTATTAGTTCCCCGTATGTGAGATGAGTTGCTCTGGGGCAGCTGGCGCAGGTGCCCGGAAAGTATGTCCTCGGGCTATCCTGTCGGCAGCCTCGTTGCCGTCGATTCCCTCGTGTGCCAGTATCCACAGGATTGTGTGCTTCATATTGCCCTCTTTTTCTCCTGCTTAATTATTCGGTGTGCCTGTTTGCATATGAGTCCCAGCAGGAAGGCACGACAGGCCTTTTGGGAATCGCTGAGTATTATGTGTTTTCTACCTTGGCTGATGGCGTGTTTAACTGCAAGGGCTATTGCAACTTCCTCTGCATCTTCTATGTAGTTATTGGTCTTGATCGATGAGCTGGTCACCTCTCTTCCGGTGTGATCAACTGTGGTGGCTGCCGCCGCTTTTCTTCCCAGATATGAGCTGGCGTCTACATAGAGTATGTCGCTATTGTTTCTGACGACGTTGTTTTGTATGTGGTGACTTCTCGCTTTTCGTCTTTCGTTGTTGTGTAGGGGGTCTATGTTTTGGGGAATTGGAAGGACCTGGTATTCAGCTCTGCTTTCGGGAGTGAGTGTTTCTCTTGGGGGATTAGTCTTCTCGTCGATGGGTCATCCCATGATGTTCAGTATGTGTCTACCAGTCCGACTTTGTTCTAGTCTGCGTTCTTGGCAGACCAGAATTGCTTCTTTGTGTTCTTCGTAGGTGGCCGAGATGCCCATTGCCATAAAAACCTCATTGGATGCATGACTTAGTAATCCGAGTGCTAGTTTATAAGCTTTTCGAAACTGCGCATCAATTTTCTGTGATTCCGTTCTGGTGACGTTGTGGTACGGGAGGCTATAGGTCCAGCAGGGGACTATCATCGCCGTTACTATTCTGATCGCGTCCTTCTCCTTTAACCCTCCATTCCTGTTTGCTATTCTTCGGATCATGCCGCAGACCTGACTGGTTGCCCTAGTCAGTAGCTTGATTGTGTGCGTTATTTCCCTGTGGCTCTGTAGCCACGTACCTAGTATCCTCAAGTTTTTACTTCTCTGATTTCCTGGTTTTGAAGTCGGATTTGAATCGGCTCTGCCTTGAAGTTTTTCTTGTGGATTCTAATAAACTCGGTTTTTTTCAGGGGTGCATTGCATGTCGTTTCTTCTTGCAATTTCTTCATTGCCATCCAGGACTCTTTGCAATTTGTCTTCCTTTTCTCCCGCTGATCCTGTCGTCGTCCACACCATGATGTCGTCGGCGTAGAGTGCGTGACGAATTCCAGATATGCTTTCCAATTTCCTCGCTATCGGCACAATGGCCAGATTAAAGAGAAGGGGCGAGATGATGGATCCCTGCGGGGTTCCTTTCCCGGCAGTTGCTCTTTCGTTGGTTCTGATACCGCCGACACTTATCGTTGCTGTCCTGAGAAAGTCCCGGACGTAATCGTACGTTCTTTTCCTGCACCCGGTTTCCGATGTGCTATCGAGAATTGCTTTGTGACTGATGTTGTCAAAGGCACCTTTTAGGTCCACCGCGAGGAGGATACCTTCGTTCTTGGCTGATATTCTGTCCAAGATGTCGTGCTTGATTTGCAGCATCACGTCCTGTGTTGACCGATTCTTCCTGAAGCCGAACATTGGCAGTTTTTTTTTTTTTTTTTTCGAGTTTGGCAGTAGTTTTTCGTCTTCCAGGTAGTCTGTAAGTCGGCTATTGATGATTCTTTCGAGCTATTTTCCTATGCAAGATGTAAGCGAGATAGGGCGTAAGTTGTCCAGGCCTAACTTCTTCCCAGGTTTGGAAATAGTTATAATTTCCTCATGTTTGATTCTTTCGGTAGATTTCCGCTAGACCAGATTTGATTGAAGAACTTCGTTACTTCCTCCATTTTCTGCTCTCTAAGGTTTCTAATGACTGCGTTGCTGACTTAGCCTCTGCCGAGTGCAGTGTTTTTGACGAAGGATCTGGCCGCTGCGTATACTTCTGCTGCTGTAATGTCCGAGTCCAGCTTTGGGTTGGGTGTTCCTGCGTATTTCTGATCGATGTTGACTGTTTCGTCTGGCTCTCCGATGTACCTATTCCAGATCTCACTCTGTCGATTAGTTCAGGTGAAGCATCCTCTCTATTGCCTTACCATTTTCGTTCCTGCTTTGACTTGAGTCAATTAGGTGTCTAATTAGTTTCCAGCTCTCAGCATTGCCTAGATTTCCGTTGAGTTCGTTGCAGATTTGGTTCCAGTTGTTGCTGGCCACCGTCTGCGCGTAGCTCTGAATTTTGTCGTTGAGCTTTGCGATCCGAATTTTGAGTTTCCCGTTATGTTTTTGGTTTTTCCATAATTTGGTCAGCCCTCTTCTCGCGTCCCATGGGTTGAGCAGGTGTCGGTCTACTTCCTGTACGTGGTCTTGGGCTGAGATAGTTTTAGTGTGTTTTTTATGTTTGGCTCGAATGTGATCTGTTCATTGGGTTAGGTTTTCTGGACTTTGTTCTTCCAGGTCTATCCTGAACTTGTGCCAGTCCGTTACTTTGGATTTCCTTAGTGCAATGTGTAGTCTTCCTGCGTTCACCAGTGTCTCGCATATGAAGTGGTCACTCCCGAAGTTGAGGTTCGTGTTGGTCCACTCCCCTTCTATTTCTTCGGTTACGTATGCGAGGTCTGGGCACGTATCTCTGTTTACGCCGTTGCCCTGTCGCGTCGGGGTGTCGCAGTCGGTTAGCAACTTCAGGTTGGCCCTTTCCGTTGCTTTAGTAGGAGAGTTCCTTTCGCAATGTTTTGTCGGTATCCCCATATATGATGTGGCGCATTGAAGTCCCCTGCTATAACTAGCCTGTTCTTTCCTGCAACCTTCCGAGTCTGCTCAATAACTGATTCGAAGTCCGGTTTCCTGTCCCTTGGAGGACAGTATATATTGAGTATATAAATAGGCTTTTATCCTTTCCTTCTCTGGGAAGGACCTCTACTAATACGTGCTCTGTGTCTTGCGTTAACTTGTCGTGTTTGATCGCTGTGACTGTTTTGATCGTGAGTGTACCCACTCGTGTCTGGTTTTCCTCGACATGCGAGTCATATCCTGGAATCTTTCAAGTAATTAAGGTTTCCTGTAGAAGTATCACATGAGGCTTGTGGCTGCTGCCCAATATGTACAAGCTGAACTATTTCTTGTTGCTGAAACCTCTACAGTTCCACCGCCAAATTCGGCACGTGTCTTTCCTCCTGGTGGCTACGCTGTTAGAGGCGTGAGCCATGTTGGTCTTCAGTTCTCGTTGGTCTGACTTTGTTCTTATTGTTTGGCATGCTTTCTTGCGACCTTTCTCTTTTGGTTGCTGCGTTAGGTTGTAGCATTCGATCTTCTTCTATCTTTGTCAAACGGTGCCCGAGCTTCTCCAGAACCGCGATTATATCATTCAGCTTAGCATCAATTACCACGTGTCTCGCGTCGTGTACTATGGCTACGTTCAATTTTTCGTCCTGCACTTTAACTAATATTTCGAGTTTCTCGTCTACCGTTTCGAAATCTTCTTCCGTGCGCTTGACTCCTGTTTTCTACCTCCATCTGTGTGCCTCAGCTGAGCTTTTCTTGGTCAATTTTCCTTATTAGATCTTCGAATCTGCCTCTCCAGTCGTCCCTGTCTTTCGCTATTGCTCTAATTTGTGCGTCCGTTTCCTGTCTGATCCTAACTATTTTGTATTTCTCAGCCAAACTAAAGGCGTCAGTGGTAGACAGAGATGGTCCACTTGCCCAGGTGTTGTTGCCGCTCATGTCCTTGGTTCCTCCTCGGGGTCCAGGGTCCCTGGACTCTGATCTGCCCCTGATCTTGGACTTGTGCCGAGGATTGGCGGCTTCGTGTCCTTGCCATCTCATGTTTCTTTTCCGGCCTGGATCTGTCGTTGGTATTCCTCATGGCAATTGTTGCTGGGGGAATTCTTTCTCGTCTTTTATGGGCGGCTGCTGCTCCTCGTCGAAGACGACCTTTTTTTTCCCCCCTCTTTTGTCTTAAGTTTCTCTGGCGGTCTATGGTATCTGTTCCTGCACGCTGGATAGCCTGTCGGATGTCCTCCTCCACAGTAGGCACAGACCTTGTCACACGCGTGGATGGTCAGGTCTTCCATTTCGCCGCAGTATTCAGTATTCGCACGCCTTTTTGTCGGGGTGCAGTCATACATTCGTGCGTTATGTCTGCATGTTGCACCTTCTGCCGATGATTTTAGTTTTCGTGGAGAGGTGAACTTGGAATAGCACGCCTTCGTGATATACTTGTCTTGGCGTACTGTTCTTGAATTTCCTATCATCCTTGCGAATGTGAGTTGGATGCCAGTTTTCACAATCCTGATGTTCTTCATGAGATGTTCCGGGTTCGTGTCGGGGTCTACGCTGTGGAAGACGCCTTTTTCGATGTTTCCAGGTGTCGTTCCGTATGTTTTGAGCTCGTAAATGTTCCCGGCAATCATGTGTGGTGAAGTGGCCGCGATGGTCTTGCGGGCTGCTTGAAACGCGTGGAGAGGAAAAAAAGAATTAGATTGTCTCTTAGATGCCTCTTAAGAGGAGAATGCTGAAAGCTTACCCTTCCTCTCCTATCATTTGCCTCATCGTTTGCCTCTTATCGGCATTCATTGAAGTGCTATACATAATTATAATTGGTTTACAGAAAATTAGGTGCAGTATCTGTCGCACTTTCTCCGGAAATTGTGTTTAGGACGGTACACCATCACTCCTAGCTGTCGCGTGGCGTTCCTTGGCGCGCGTTCGAGACGGCAGGAATTAACGCTAGACAATCTCGAAGAATATGACAGATCTCGCTCACAGATCTCGCGCACGGCATTTCTTTCCATGAGCCTAGAAAGGCTTTCGCCCTAATATAATCTCTCTGCCATATTCGAATACGTAATTCGTGCTTCTCGAGTGATCGTTTAAGAAGACGGTATGTTAACAGCGTCTTATTAATCGCCAGCTTGGTGTGTGAAGTCTTAAACCCGTTTCTGAGCAGCCTTTTATAATAACGTTCGTTAGAAAGGCTTTTTGTTTACGATAATTTTCCTCACTTCCCTGCACTGATGTCTATCAAATCAAATCAGAACACTTTATTTCCTTTCTAACGAAGAAGGACAAAGCTGAAGCAAAAGGCTTGTGGCGCCTGACGAGTTCTCAGCTCCCTTGTGGTTCAGAGCACGATGCACATGTAGTGTACGTGTTACAAATAAAAATAAGAAAGGTTGGTTTGTTGGTTTCTGGGGTTTAACGTCCCAAAGTGACTCAGGCTATGAGAGACGCCGTAGTGGAGGACTCCGGAAATTTCGACCACCTGGGGTTCTTTAACGTGCACTGACATCGCACAGCACACGGGCGCAAGAAGATTGCAGCTTCAAACGACATCAACACAGATTTAATCTGTACCCAGAGAAAATATAGATAAAAAAATACAAATATGTCATTACAATAGCAAAGTTAATATTATAAAAATGTACAGCCCACTCAAATATGCTACGATGGTGCTAGAACGCCAGAGCACGAAAGTTAAGAAATATGAATATCATTTTTCTCCATCAAGTAACCTTTGAGTATTTCATTAAAATGTTTCATGGAAACGCTCAATTCAAGGTGACGCATGAGATCGTTTAGGCGCGGTAGGTACATAATAGCTAATTTTCTGTTTTCAGTGTAGTTGGTACGAGTCCTATATACCGACCCAAGCGAGACGTTGAAATAGGATAACTAGTGACAACCTATATAAACGTAATTACAGCACGCACAGTTACTGTGATAAGTATGATAAAAACCTACTCTGTAAGGTAATTGTTGCAACAGGGAAAAAATCAAATGGAAGTTTCTTACTGGGGCACTGTAATTTTATAGAACTGTGAAATAGAACAAGCACCGGGATAGAGTTTTGCTGGAGGGTATATACAGGGCTAAGCCTGCAGGAACATCGATATGCATGCACCCACTCAGCTTTCAACCTATACATATGCTAAATTTGATTTCTTTCTCGGCTACTCTCGAACATAAGGCCTGAAACGCGTTTTATTGCCGGCACTTCTAGGTAGGAAAAGGGCTGGGGCACCTTTCCCACAGCGCCTTGGGATTGGTCAGCAGGAATACAATGGTGAATTTGGTGCCAACCGACCAAAACATTTTTCTGGTATGAAGGTCTCTCCTTCTTTAGGTACACTGAGCTTTATTTGTTCTTCTTCGCAAATGTGAACTATACTATAGAGAGCACTTTGTCCGGGTATGCTTTGTTCCCAGGCCCAGCTTATCAAGTTCATACAGATTGCGATTGTGCATCAATTCTTTTATCGCGCATCACATCTCTCTTTTGCATTCATCTCTCTTCTGCAGAGAGTCTCGTTTCATAAGGCGAGAGCCTTTAATAGCTCATGCTCGCGGATCGTGTCCGTCCATCCGTCCGTCCGTAACGCTTTCGTTACGTGGGAGGCGGTAGCTGGCAGCTGACATGGCCGAGCACTAACTGGATGTAGGGCTTCCTGACATTAGGTTTGACAGGAGCTGCCAATTCGGGCCTCTCCTTTCATATGGGAGGGTGATATCAGAATCAGCCTGCCAAGACCCTTGCATTCACGTTATCCCTAGGCCATGCAGGCGCGTTCATACGGCTGTTGTTGTTGTTGTTATTGTGGCTGGAGGAAGAAGGAAAATATACGGGCCTGCTACTGGCTCTGCAGCTGAGCCACCTCCGCGGCCTCGTGCGGACAAAATAGAACATACAGAAGAAAGGAAAAAGAAGAGGGAGAGAAAGACGCGCGCCGCAACAACAGCCGTCGTCCACCACCAAAGTGGCGGGTGCAATGACGGCCTACAATAGATAAAATTCGGTGGCTGGCTAGCCCCACCCTCGAGCGGTGTTGACCTACCGTCCCAGCCACGTAGGGACAGAAACTGCCACCCTTCACCACCTCCAGTTCCTCTTCACACGGCTCAGTTAAAGCGGAACTTTATATGTTGGCTCTTACGCTATCACGTATTCGCGAGGATGGGAGTGAAAACAGAGAGAGAAGTGCCGTAGTGGAGGGCTTCGGACCACCGCGCGATAGGGGCTTTATCCTCATCGCAGTTAAGTGATCCAAAGTGCCCCCTAGAAATTTTTTTTTCTCCAGTGACGGTAAGTTTACATAAACCACAGAGAATGGGCTTTTGTCATATGAATTACCACGACATTAAGAGCGTCGGTCCAGATTTGGGACTTCATGCATTATTTTGCAGAGTCCTTCGCAGTCCACGAGGCAAGAAAAGACGCTGAAAACTGATGTCAAAGTTGCTAAAAGCTACAGACAATTTTTAAAATTTGTATTCAAAAGATAGCCGCTGTTTTAGCCGCCAACCTCACTTAATCGTCGCGAACTTTATACGCACGAACAAACAAAATTCCTTTAATGAGCGTTTCGAAGTGACAACATCACCGAGAAAAGGAAATTGATGCGCTCCTGTGTTGCAGCATTGCGATTATGTTGTACGAAATGTCAGAAACGCGTTCGGTGGCTCTTCTCTCCATGCAGTCCAGGAAAATTTCTTCTTCCAACCAGTATGCATCGTTCACAAAGTCCTCTTCGCCGCAAGACTGCAGCGATAGAGGAAAATACCTGGACGTGTAGAGAGGCAAGAATAAAAATTAAACAAAGAAATGTTCAATGTGGACCAACAGTATAATAAGAAATGAAAGGCCTTCAACGTAAAAGTTCAGTAATGATTTTGAATCTTCTTTATTGGCAATGCGGTTCGAAATATTTAACGCCAAAAGTACACACTTTTTTTAGCTAATAAAGTTAGTTGTTCGCAATGCACTTTTTTGTGTGTCCATTTTATGCCATAGAAGCACTTAGCATGATTTCCACGACAACACTACGCCCAGAGATCCCATTTTGTTGTGGAAAACTAATTTTATACAAGCTAAAAAAAAATGCTTTTGTATTTCGGCGAATAATTCATTATGCATTGCCCATATAAAAGCTTAAAAATGAAATCAGCTTGATGTTGATAGCCTTCAGTTTCTTAGTATAATGTTGGTCTTTGAAATCAAACGTAAAAAAAAGCTGATTAGGTAATCTTAGGTAATGTTTCCATTTTATTAAAAAAAAACGGAACAACATTAAGAGCCGGAGCTTGTACGGGTTTCTTGAAAAAAATAGACTGCTCGACATACTTTAAGTTAAAGACAGCCCTATTCTATGTCACATGGCAAGTCTTCGAATAATAAGGAAAGGTAATTTTTCTTGTTTCATCACTAAATGCAATCGCGTACATAACGTCGGCCTTGCTGTACAATACACACGAACATACCCCACTGGATTATCTTTCGCATGCACGGTTAAAAATAACACACACTCACGCACACACACACACACACACACACACACACACACACACACACACACACACACACACACACACACACACACACACACACACACACACACACACACACACACACACACACACACACACACACACACACACACACACACACACACACACACACACACACACACACACACACACACACACACACACACACACACACACACACACACACACACACACACACACACACACACACACACACACACACACACACACCTATTGATATATGTCGTGGACGAGCGAATACGACGGAGCAGAAGGACACATGACTGGTGGGGAGAAGCAGTGGACGTTGAGGAGCATGCCGTATATGTAAATAGTAGTGATGCAGAACTATCGATAGTACTATCGATACTATCGATAGTTGGGTCACTATCCGACTATCGAGAGTAAAAAAAAACTATGGATAGTGCTATTAATAGTACTATCGATAGCGCTATCAATAATCTGTCGATAGTTTATTTCGATAGCGCTATCAATAGCACTATCGGCCGTAATTTTTGTACTGCTATCGGTAGAATGAAATCAACCGTGCGAACTCATTGCAGCAAAACGTGGTTCCCTGAGTGCATGGTATATGATGGTGGTGGTAAATATGACAGGAAATACAGGAAAGGACGAGCAACCCTTTACAATTCTGGAGGTCTTGGCTCCACAACGCCGCTCTCTGAAGTCGCTAGGAAGTGCTTGTGCGTTCCAGCAACGTCGGTAGCGGCAGAACGCATATTTTCAGCGGCGGGACAGATAATTTCAGAAAGGAGGAGCAGGCTGAAAGGCAAGGAAGTTGACTTGCTTGTGTTCCTCCACCGGATTGCTTGGCTAACAAACGACAACTGTTGAACTGTTCATTCATAGAGGAGAGGAAACCGTAACAAGTGTGCGGAACTACGCTGTTTCAAATTTATATTTGCATTTTGTGATTTAAGAATAAAAACATCAAGCACCGAATTCGTTGGTTGCGTTTAACAGGTTACCTTTGAGTAGGGATTTTTTGATGGACATAATCCGGCACTTTCATTGTGAAATTAAATTATTGATTTCATTCGCCTAAACTTGATCATAAATTACACAAAATGAGTACTGCTGATATTAGGTTATAGTAACTGTTTTGGCAATATCGCCGGCCAAAAACTGTATAATTATTGACAGCACTATCGATAGCATGCAATCGATAGTACTATCGATAGTACTATAAATTGCACTATCGATATTTTATCGATAGTAGTACTATCGATAGTTTTTTTACACTATCAATAGTTTCAAAAAACTATCGATACTATCGATAGTCAATTTAGCGATAGTTCTGCATCACTAGTAAAGAGGCAAGAAGAAGAAGGGATCGGAACTGACTTTGCACGCCTTACGTGGACGGGCCTTCAGTAAAGGTTTTGCGCCCGTAAAACTTGGTGGAGGATATATGGGCGCATCCTAATCAACAAAAGATAAGTCTGAGCCTCACTGCAGTCGACGTCTTGCCGGCCTACCACCTCACGCGGCCGAGATGTCACTTAACGGAGCAGCCACCCTTAGGCCTACTCCCAGCAGTTCCTGGTCCCATTACCGAAAGCCCCGCTCCTTCCCTCTACCAACGAGTGAGTCGCTATAACAAGTGGAGTGTAAACGACCAGCTGGCGAACGTCATTTTCTCGCTCACGAACACGGACCTAACATGATTCGAGAATCCTGAAGATACTTTGACGTCCTATAGTCACGCTTTGTAGAAGAACTTACCAAGTTATTTTGTACTCCTCAGCAAAGAAGAAGAGGGCTAAGCAGACACTGGCTGATCGGGCTCAGCTTCCCGGCGAAATTTGTGCACGGTACATTGAGGCAATACTCAACCTCAGCAAAGTAGTCTCCTCGCCTCATTTTTGTGACGAGGACAAATTGGTCCAACTGGGCGAAATATGAATGTGCCATCGTCACAAAGAGCAGATGCAAACTGATGCGTGAAATCGTGGAGGCAGAAATTATTGGTAGATTAGTTGATTCATTTGTCTCGAAGCCGTCTATATCATCCCTCTATAGAAAAGAAATGAAATATTTGCGAGGTCACTGAACCATTTGCCTTGCGTTATGTCAGACCTCAACTTATTTTTATAATCCTCCCTGTATTTCTAAATAAAGTGTTGCAAGTTATAGCGCTCGTGTGTCTCCTGCCCCTCGATCCTCGTCCTGGCATTGATGTGCGCTTATACTTCGATCGATGCTATAAAACATTTTTGTTGCCGGAGGTGTTATAGAAAAAAAAAATTACAAACGTTGCTAAACCAGCGACGGGCTGCAAAAATAAAAAAAAAAAGTCAATTTTATCCCTCTATTCTGTCATGAGACAATGACATTTTGCCACTAAAACTTTATCTCTGTATTATACAGGTCATGTGCGTCATTTCTGTCAGGAATTGTAGATCAGATCAGTATGTTTCTTTTTTTCTCAATGCCGCTTCAAAATTGACCAAATATCAAATACATAAAAATAAACAAATTTTACAACAACAAAAAAACTCCATCTTTGGTTTTTATTAAAATCTCCTTCAACAACCCTCTCTACTTCATAAACATCATCATCATCACCATCAGCCTGACTATACTCACTGTAGGGCGAAGGCCTCTCCCATATTCCTCCAATTAACCCGGTCCTCTGCTAGCTGCGTCTACTTGACCCCTACGAAATTCTTAACCTCATCCGCCCACCTAACTTTCTGCCGCTCCCTGCTACGCTTTCCTTCCCTTGGAATCCAGTTTGTTACCCTAAGCGACCATCGGTTATTCTTTCTTCGCAATACATGTCCTTCCCATGCCCATTTTTTCTTCTTGATTTCCACTAGAATGTCAGTAACTTGAGTTCTCTGACCCACTCTGCACGCTTCGAATCTCTTAACGTTATACCCCTACCATTTTTCGTTCTATAGCCGTCTGCATTGTCCTCAGCTTAAGTAGGACCCTCTTCGTTAGCCTCCATGTTTCGGCCCCATAGGTGAGTACGTGTAAGATGCAACTGTTGTATATTTTCCTCTTGAGCGATACCGGTAAGCTGCTAGTCATTATCTGCGAGTGCTGCCTAAATGCGCTCCATCCCAATCTTATTATATTTGTTATTTCCCTTTCATGGTCTGGATCTGCGGTTACTACCTGCCCTAAGTAGACATATTCGCCTACTCCTTCCAGTGCTTCGCTACCTAACGTAAACTGCTGTTCCTTCCCGATGCTATTGAACATTACTTTAGTCTTCTGTATAACGATTCTTCAAGCCTACCTTTCCACTTTTCATGTCTAGGTCATCAATAATTCTTTGCAGTTCATCCGCAGAGATACTTAGCAAGGCAACGTCATCAGCAAATCGCAGATTACTGAGGTATTCTCCATTTACCCAGATCCCTAACTGCTCCCATTCCAAGTCTCTGAATACTTCCTCTAAGCAAGCTGTGAATAGTGCTGGGGAGATCCTGTCTCCTTGCCTAACATCTTTCTTTATAGAAATTTTGTTACTTTCATAATGCAGAAATATAGTTGCTGTGCAGCCACTATATATATTTTCCCGTACTTTCATGCATGGCTCGTCTGCACCCTAATTTCGCAATGCCTACTTGGCCGCCATGGTTTCTACCGAGTCAAATGCTTTTTCGTAGTCACTGAATGCAATGTATAAGGGGTGGCTATATTCCGAGCATTTTCCTGTCATCTGGTTGATGGTATGGATAATCGATAATAGAGTGCCCTTTCCGAAAACCTGCTTGATATATTTTGCTTGATGGTAATCTAAGGTTGTCCTTATTCTATTAGCGATTACCTTAGTACTTTATATGTTACAGACAGTAACCTGACTGGTTTGTAATTTTCCAGGTCCTTAACGTCCCCTTTCTTATGAATTAAGATAATATTTTCGCCATGGTTCCAGTACCGGTTCCGGTATCCCTTGCTAGGGATATCATGCTAGGAAAAACTCCTAAATAAGAACGGGCAGCGAATCCAGGACGACGACCCAGCACCTCCACCGAATATAGTACGAATGAGATGGGTTTTTTAATGCGTAAGCATTGTATGGCTATGTAGGCGGGTTTCGCGTGGGCATCACCTTCTCGGAGCTGTAAAAGATGAATTAGTTGGTATATCGGGAAAAGAAAGGTAACAAATGGATAGAGCGTCAAGGAAGGGTGCGCAAGTGACAAAATGGCTGATGTAGGCTAATTATTTAAATAATTAGAGACAATTAAATCATTCAGACGTCACATTAGCTGGGATGTGTAATGTCGACGTCCAAAGTAGGTCACGCGGTACTCGACTTGCGGTGACGTAGGCCAAAATTTCGGTGGCGGTAAATTTGAAATGTTTGAACGTGGTGGTGGTAACAACTTTTAGTGCCACGAAATGAAAGGAATTATTTCGGGCTGGGGCGAGTCTAGGGTGGCCTCCAGTCGGGAGCGACCTCTTGAGCTCGCGTGACGAGGGCCAGTTGCGTAATTTTTCTTGGGCTGGCCAACAGCTTGTCCCATTCCTCCGCTGAGGGAGCTGGCAAGAGTGTCTTTGGAGGGGGATTGCTGGCGCATTCCCACAGTATATGGTCTTGAGTAGCCTGCGTCCCGTCACCGCAGTGCCGGCATGCAGGGTTGAATTCTCCGTTCGTAATTAACGATAGTCGGTAGGGGCTAAGAATGGCCTTTGTTTGTAGGCGTCTGAGTGTCGTGGCTTGCGCCCGGTCGAGGTCGGGGTGAGGGGCGGGGTACGTGCATCTTAGCTCGCGATAAAAGTTTGTTACCTCCGCGTATGTGCGCGGTGCCTCGACAGGCGAGTCCGTTCCCGATAGATCTCCCGTCTCCAGGTTGGTTAAGCCTTGGGCTTGACGGTCTACCCCTTCGTTTCCGTAGTTACCCGCGTGAGTCGGAACCCATACGAGATTGATGTTGTTATTGATAGATCGGTTGCGCAGAATTCGCGCCCCGAGTGCGCTTACAGAATTTTTGGCGAAATTTTGAACGGCGCTTTTTGAGTCCATTAGAATAGTTTTGATGCGGGGATCCGCGATGGCCAGTGCGATAGCTACTTCCTCTGCCTCGCATATGGAGCTAGCATGAAATGTTATGGCGTTAATGAAGGTTGACTTTGGAGTGGCCATACATGCCACGTATGCTCCGTTTTTGATGTGTTGAGCTGCATCCACGTACACTGCTTGTGGATCGTCCTCGTACTGTTTCTCAAGGGTCTGTGCCCTTGTCTTCCTGCGGGCATCATGTCTGCCTGGTAGCGTGTTTTTGGCTATTGGTTTAACAACTAGTCTACTAGTTATGTCAGCCGATAAATAGGATGTTGCGCACACCTCCTCAGTGGGGTGTATGTGGAGCTTGTCGAGAATTACGCGTCCCGCAAGGCTGCGTGACAAGCGGGTCACTTGTGCTGTCTTATGGGCTTCAATTAGTTCAGATAGCGTGTTAAAAATTCCTAATTGCAGTAGTCGATCTGAGTTAGCGTATACTGGTAAGCTAAGGGCCGCTTTGTATGCTGTTCTAATTATGCTATTAAGTGCATGTTCGTCCCTACGACGCAGATGATAGTACGGGCAAGCGTACATGATTCTGCTTATCACAAAGGCTTGAATGATCGTGCACAGGTCGGCTTCTCTCATACCCCTGCGACGTGTGGCAATGCGTCTCACCAGCCCACCTATCTGGTGCGCCGTGACGCGTAGCCGGCGTATAGCTTCTGTGTTCTGCGTATTATTCTGAATCAACATTCCGAGAACTCTGATCGTGGCTACCGGGGGTATCGGATGGTTGTCAATGTGTAACTGGATAGGTTCTCGAGAATCTGGTTTTACCTGTGAAGCTTGTTTGTTCCTTATAACTAATAGTTCTGATTTAGCCGGTGAACAGGTAAGGCCGTTTTCCTGCACATAAGACTGTACCGTGTCGATAGCTCGTTGTAATGACTCTGTAATATCTCCATCGGAGCCAGAATTGGTCCATATGGTGATGTCGTCAGCGTATATGGAAATATGTATGTGTGGGATATCATCTAACAGACGCGGGAGGCCGCTCATAACGATGTTGAAGAGAAAAGGTGAAAGTACGGCGCCTTGCGGTGTTCCTCTCGTCCCTAGTGTAAATGAGCGGGAAAGGGAGTGATTTGCATGCACAAGTAGGTGAGAATGGTTAGAAAGTGTGTAAAGAGAGGTAGTCAACCAACTGCAGTCTGCAAAATCCGAGAGCACTGCAGAACCTGCAGTGCAGAAATGCGAAAGCCCGAGCGTTGCTGCTGCACAGGGTACATCGCGCGTCGCTTGTCGAACACAACCAGCGTTTCGTAGAACGCATTAAAGTTCACCGGTGCTCTATCATTAGTTTACAGGAAAGGCAAGGCGCAGTATCTGTCACTCGCGGAATCGCGCTGACACACCTCGCGGACAACACAGCAACGCTCAGGCTTACGCATTTCTTCAGTGAGGGGGTGAAGGGTGGCTGTTCCTGGCCCTACGGGGCTGGGACGGTAGGTCAACGCCGCTTACGGCGGGGGCTAGCCAGCCACCGAATTTTTATCTGTTGTAGGCCGTCATTGCACCCGCCACCGCTTGGGTGGTGGACGACGGCTGTTGCGGCACACGTCTTTCTCTCCCTCTTCTTTTTCTTTCTTTTCTACTTTCCCTCTTCTCTCCGCACGAGGCAGCGGAGGTGGCTCAGCTGCCCCGCCGGGGTGGTGCAGTGGTAAGACGCCCGACTACTGTGCCGGAGTACCCGGGTTCGAACCCGACCTCGGCGGCTGCGTTTCGATGGAGGCGAAACGAAAAGGCGTCGTGTCCTGTGCGATGTCAGCGCACGTTAAAGATCCCCAGGTGGTCGAAATTACTCCGTAGCCCTCCACTACGGCTCCTCTTTCTCTCTTTCCACTTTCACTCCCATCTTCATCCCTTCCCTTACGGCGCGGTTGCGGTGTCCACAGAAAAACAAGTGAGACAGTTACCGCGCCTTTCCCTTCCTATAAATAAATCAGTTTCAGTTTCAGGTGGCTCAGCTACAGAGCTAGTAGCAGGCCCGTGCATTTTCTTTTCCTTCTTCATACAGCCACAACAATATTTCTTCACATTTTTTTCTGAGATCACTGCAGCTTCTGCAGTGATCTCAGAAAAAAAATTTAATGCGTAAGCATTAAATCGTATGGTTATCTAAGCATTGTATGGTTATCTAAGCGTGTTTAGCGTGGGCATGACCTTGTCGGCGCTGTAATAGAGGAACTAGTTATATCGGGAAGAATAATGGTACCATCGTATAGAGCGTCAAAGAAAGGTGTGCAAGTGACAAAATGGTTGATGTACGTTGATTAGGTAGTTAATTAGAGTCACTTAAGTGTGTTGGTAGCCAAGATTGCCGCCAACCAAATTCTGGTTTCGTTTCCCAGCTTCCGGTCACGTGTCTCTTGTCGTTCCTTTGAACGCATCAAAGTTCACCAGCGTTCTATAATCGGTTTACGGGAAAGGAAAGGCGCAGTATCCGTCACACTTGCTCTGTGGACACCTGAACCGCGCCGTAAGGGAAGGGAGGGAGGTGGGAATGAAAGTGGAAAGAGAGAAAGGAGAGCCGTAGTGGAGGGCTACGTAGTAATTTCGACCATCTTGGGATCTTTAACGTGCGCTAACATCGCAAAGCACACGGACGCCACTTCGTTTCGCCTCCATCGAAACACAGCCGCCGCGATCGGGTTCGAACCCTGGAACTCCGGCACAGTAGTCGGGCGTCTTACTACTGCACCACCCTGGCGGGGCAATCGCGGAATCCCACTGACACGTCTCGCTGACAACACAGCAACAACATCCAGTATTAATCTGAAAAAAATTTCCGAGATCACTGAAGAATGTGCACTGGAGAAATGCGTATGGCTGGGCGTTGCTATGTTGTCAGCGAGACATGCTCGCGGAATCCCACTGGCACGTATCGCTGAGAACAGAGCAACGCCCAGCCTTACGTATTTCTCCAGTGCACATTCTTCAGTCATCTCGGAATTTTTTTTTTTTTCGCATTAATACTGGATGAATTAGAGGTGAAGCAGACAGCCACTGAACGTCCTGCCGTCCAGAATGTCCAACTGCCACTCCTCCTACTTAAATATTTTAGCTCCTAATGACTTGTTACTCTCCTTGCAGCAAAAAAAGAAATATAAATATATATATATATATATATATATATATATATATATATATATATATATATATATATATATATATATATATATATATATATATATATATATATATATATATATATATATATATATATATATATATATATATATATATATCCTTGCAGCAAAAAAAGAAAAATATATATATTTCGATGCCTGCTTAACCGTCGCTACCGCTTAATCATACATAGCTCCCAGTAGTTGAGGTGACGGCGTTTCGATGGTTCTCAAAAGGTAAGCAGAACTATAGCTGTATTCCTTTGAAGTTCCACTATAGTGCCTAGAATATTCTAGGCACTATAGTTCCACTATAGTGCTCTAAAGATCTAGAGAACTATAGCTCCACGAATGCAACCGCAGCGCCTGTCGCTCGCGTGGTCCCAAACTACATGTTTCGACGTGTTCCTTGAGTGCGCGTGCTGTGCGGCGATAATGTTCAGGGGCTGTTAATATATATATATATATATATATATATATATATATATATATATATATATATATATATATATATATATATATATATATATATGGTACCCGGAAGACATTTATAGAAGGTCCTTCATTGGACCCTGTGAGTGCTGAGCGAAGAGTGGCAAAGAAGGCAGTTTATTTTTCTCTACTTTTGTCTGCCTCACCATGGACTATGTCCGCGCTGTGAGGCGAATTAACCGCGCACAGGACATCCTCTGCCTTAAAGTCACTCCACTTTGCTTTGGTTTATATTAAACTGTTTTTGACGTCAGCACTCATTCAGAGGGGCGATCAACAATTGTGACGAGTATTTCAGAATGGAATTGAACATGTTAGAAAAGAAGCATATGGGACGCTGCCTGCTTCCCTGTTAGGCATAAGGTACGAGGAGGCGCCCTCTTCAATTGTTATCTGCTTAACATTAAACTTAGATCGACGGGTAAGATACCGACAGGGTCATCTTCAGCACATGGTCCAGGTGGGCTATAACTGATTACTTTAAGGTACAAGAGAGAGTTTGTGATTCATAACTAAAGTAACGCAGCGCAACGCTGAAATGGCAGGAACGGAGACATGACACACACACACACACACACACACACACACACACACACACACACACACACACACACACACACACACACACACACACACACACACACACACACACACACACACACACACACACACACACACACACACACACACACACACACACACACACACACACACACACACACACACACACACACACACACACACACACACACACACACACACACACACACACACACACACACACACACACACGCACACACGCGCGCGCGCGCTCATACACACACACACTAACAAGAGCTCGTACATCTGTCTCGGTCACTTACTGGACTTGGTTCTCGAAAACTTTACCAGCGCTGCGAAAGGGGACAGAGAAGGGGTGGAGGCCGACAAGCGCTGTCCTTCCTTCTCTTCTCTTTACCTGTCGTAGCGCTGGTGAAGTTTTCGAAGATGTACCAACTAGCTCAAATGTCAAGACAGAACGTTCTGCCCTGTCAACCTCGTTCCTTTCTGTGCTTGCATGTCTGCGCTTTAAAAAAAAAAAAAGAAAAAAAAGACAGAAACAGATCCAGTAATGCAGCAACTAGTCTTCAAAAAGCGTATTGGTGTCAGCTGCTTAACTGTAGCACTGTAGTACTTTGTCCGAATGATTATAGGTTTATCGTTCTAAGGGACACACCATGCGCTGTTTCACGGCAACGTGCAGACGTACGAGAAGAAACGACGGGACGCAAGACGAAATGTTGCACGAGCTCCTATGTCGAACAGAACGCCGACACGATCACCGTCCTGACAACAGAGCAGCACATCGTGGGACACAGTGAGCCACCACCTGACGCCGAGGCATGCGGCTCGCGCAACATCGAAGTGAAAAGAAGCCCTGACAGCTCGACGAGGAGGACACATGCTCCCGCAGCTTTCGAACCAGGGAAGAAGGTGAAAAGAGAGTGGGCGCTCTATGGACGTGCGGCAGCAGACACTTTGCTCAGCGGGAAGGCAGTGTAACCCCGACGGGGGCGAGACCACAGGTGGCAATTAGGCCTCGAAAAGGCAGCAACGTATCGGTGGGCCAAAAGGGCTGCCTGCTCCTGCCAGTAATAAATGATACGCGCGACAGCCGAGCAAGGAGGTGTTCGAAGGGAAGAGGCTAAGAGAGAGAGAACGATGGAAAAGGAACACCGAGAGGCGGGGATCGAAAAGAAAAGAACACCTTTAGGATGGAATGCGGCGTCGTTGTTGGGGTCGCCGCGGCGTCGCTGTTCGGCGCGGTAACGCCCCAAGCACACAACTTCATTACAAGCGAACCGAGTGCCTCGTGTGGGGCCAGCGGTGACCTTGCATTGACCTTTGTGCAAAGTGCCGTGATGGAGGCGAGAAGGGACGCAGGGGGGAGGGAGTCGAGTGAAAGACGCGGTTGTAAGCGGGATCTTTAACCCCACCCGGTCCCCCAATAGAAGAGCATGCGCGAGAGAAAGAAAAACAAAGTAAGCAAAAAGTAAAGCGTTCTCCTGGGGCATTCTCTTCCCGTTGGCGTACACAGTGTTGGGTTCGAATGACCTCAGCCGTGACCCGCAGGCGTGACCTCCTTTACGTGGACACCGCGCGTTGCATCGTGTCGGTTTTAACAGCGCTGTTATTGGACGTAGTTGTAAAAGGTGAGCCAGCCCATTTTCGTTTATGATCGCGATCTCCTTTTTCCCCTCCCTTCGGATAGGCTCCGAACGGTTAGAACGGTTAGGTGTGAGCGCTGAATCCCCGAACCTGACTGCACAACCAGAGTTAAGGCCACGGATGGAGCGAAGATTACAGACACTGCCTTTTTTCTTCCATTTTTACACCTGAGCTGACCTTTTTTTTCTTCGTGTTAATAAAAATGAATGTTCATGACTGCTTGAATCAGCCGCGTAAAGGAGGACCGCCTCCAGAGGCAGGTGCGAAGCTTTTAACAGCGTAATCTTTCCTTCATGCTGTCAACAACAGGAATAAAAGGAATAGAGCTTGCGCCGTGGTACAGGTAATAAAGCTGTTCAGATTCGGGTGAACCCATATCTCCTTCTTTGATAATGCCCAGCTGTGGGAGTTGCCGGACAAACAGCTCACGTGCACTGACTTTCCGGAGCACGTAAGAAGGGTCTCGCTGAAATCTCAGTACCACAGTTAGGAGGCCCCAGGCATTAAACTCAGCTGTTCAGACAATGAATAAAGCTGGTGCGACGGTTCATATTTTCTCGATTTTACGGATTCATTTATCATTTTCATGTCACTGCAGGCTTGATTGGTCTTGGCACTTTTTATTAAAAAAAAAAACATTAGATCGATATTCACCGGGTAGACAGATCAATAAGTGAAAGCTACTGTTGCTTTAGTTTAGCAATACTTCACTACATTCTTCTGTGGGACTACCCTCGGGTGGCCCATTCCCTCGCCCTCGCCATAACTTGACTCCCAAGTCGATATACCTATATACGTCACCCGCTGCATCCCGCCCTCTATTCCTCTCATTCCTCTGCCATTTTCTTTCTCTGTCCTCTTCTCTAAATGTCGAGTGGGGATTTTTCTCTTCCTCCATTGACACCTGCCAACCAAGGTTTCAGACAGGCAGGTTTTTAACTCGGTAGCGATAAAGGCCCCGTTCTCCAAAGAATCCGGCGTCCTTAATCGTTATCAGCTTTGGTGCTGCGAGCGAAAAATCAGGGACGTTCTCTGCCAGGGGATAGTTTGCTTTTGAGATGGCATGCAGAACGAGATGAGGATCGAACCCAGGGATCCCTAAATCCCAAGGCTACTCCCATGCATGTACTTTCATACGTCTTATCATTGCCGTGAGGTATTTCACATATTACCGTAACTAACGAGTGTATATGCAAAAGAGGATTATGCTAAGTGGATTAGTGTTAAATGGATTAGGGATTAAGCGAGTAGCAAAGTGCACGTACGCTAATGAGCATCCGCGAGGACAGCCGAATAGGGGAGCTATTAACGCCGTCATCTCATAATCCTTAAAAGGGAAGCTTAAGCTTCCGTTTAATTTCTTTTTCAAGACAGATGTTCCAATGTTAACGCACTAAATGTCATTTCCTCCAAGCACAATCCTTTATAGTTCAATCTGTGGAGACGTCCATAACAGAAGAGTGCACAGTGGTGGCAGAAAAAAATTTCAGGATAAAGAGGCACCGACTGGGATACAACCTGTCACAGCTTGTCATGCAGGGGCGTACTGTGGCAGCGTTCACAAATTCTTCTTGTTAAATTGAAAACTTTGCCAGACCCATTGATCGGAAGACCCGTCGGCGGCGAGCAACTTTCACGGTCCGCCGCCAGCAGTACGACGAGAGCGGGCGCTTGTGGAAAGGGAGAGATGCAGCCCTTCGAGCCATGCTTGCGAGGATCTGTGGTGCCTCAAGTGTTCTGCGGGCTAGCGGCACGGCACGTAGCTGGGAGGAGGCGGAGGAGGAAAATTTTATTCAGGAAGCGAGTTAGGACTCTAAGGCCCATGCATGGTCACCGCACTGCTCTGGGGGAATTACAGGACGTGACGCTTCTTCCGCGCGCGGCGCCGCGTCCCATGCAGCCGCAAAGTCGGGTAGAGGTGTCATGTTTTCAAGAAGTGTGTGCGTTCTTAGAGATTCCAGCATGTGAGTGCTTGCATAAGCAAGGGAGTGATGGCCGTGCCAGCGCTGTTGGTGCAATATGAAGAGGCTCCTATGGACTTTGCGGTCGTGTTCATGCTTTATGCGTATCTCCCGAATATTATTTATCACTGTCGTCGTGGACGGTTTCCTATAAGTTTCCTCTCTGAAGTCAGATTTTATGCTTCACGCAAATAGCTGAACCATGTAGCGAAACCTCTCCGAGAAAACGTTTCTCACCCTGTACTACATAAACTTACAAAGAGTTTAGATACAAAGATCCTCGACTGTGAACTCGGCACCTTCAATTTCACTACGCAGCCACATTGCCTCCCTCGTGCACAAAAGGCAGCCGATGGTGGTGTCCTTTTACAAACGTTTTGATTAAGTAAATTAAAAAATGTTTTCTTTTAAAGAGGGCATGTAAAAACTGAGCGGGTAAACAGTATAAACATGCGGCAGGGATGAACTTCTGAAGTAATAAATTCGAAAACCGTGTTGTGAATGACAGCACGTGCACGTCCAAATTTATTGGTTTTTTTTGGTTCATGATAAAGACGCACAGTGGGAAAAAAAAAAAAAAAAAAACGTTGCTCGATCGTTGTCTATTGCATTCCAAGCAACAATAGGGAAGTACGTGTTTTCGTGTCCCCTTGATGGACACGCTAACGAAGCAGAACGCGCCAACACTTGACAGTACCTTCACGTACCATTACCGAATGTAGCCATTAAAAATTACATAGCGTAACCACAACTTAAAGCTAAACGTGTGTCCGCATTTGTTTCGGGCACGCGGAACACGCGGCCTACAGAGTTTCGAGGTTGAAACAAGTATGGCATACACTATCGACAATGGCCACAGGTCAGGCATCCCTGACACGTGTTTCTGCACTAAAAAAAATCTTCCTTTTCTTGACGTACAACGAAAGATAATAATGTGACAAAGAGAAACATTGCCGGCGAGCCAAGCGCGCGAATAGGCATTAAAGAGATCGGCGGCCGATCTAAAGACGTGCAGGCCGCTTCGCGTAGGCAGGCAGCGGATGTTAGATAGCATTCGCAGCAGCTATAGGAAAAACGACAGCGAAAAATGTCTGGTCCTTTAGCGCACGGCAGCTAGCAAGGACAGCTTTCTGCGTGGTGACCGGCCTTATCAGCACCGGGGCATTCAATTTCCGAGGCGCGTTCCGAGCGCGATTTTTAGGGTAAATGATTTCAAATGAGATCGGTGTATCGCGTGCTCGCTTCAGTCTTCCAGAATGAAGAATTAACAACGCGACCATTAGCTCCCGGGCAAACAAGTACCGTGCGTGAGCGCAGGGGAGGAAGAAGTCGACGACGCGACTCGCATATCCAATTTCGAGCACGTCCACACTCAACTCCCCATATACGCGAACGGGCGCGCCACAACAATGCACGAGTGAGCGCCTTATCAGCGGGAGGCTCATTAATAAGGCCAGGCGTATACACTCGGTGAAGAGAGAGGGAGGTATGCCTATCGCGGCACGTAATCAGACGCCCCGCGAGCGCACACCATGGCATCCGCCACGGAGGAGGGCCTACGCATGGAGACCATACATGTGCGCTCCCGTACCACCAATGCAGGCCACGTCACTTTCTCCTCGAGTCGGATCGACGAAACCACGGTATGCTTGAAGAAAAAGACAGCGTATAGCGGCCGCAAAAGATGAAAAAGAAAAGTCATTTCGTTTCGAGATCGTGACCCCGAGAGAAGGAAACACAAGCTAGCGAGGTTGCGCAGAGACGAATTCTGAACCACGTCATGCGCGATGCCCCCTCTCCGCTTGGCTCGGAGATGCGATCGCGATTTCGACGCTTACCGACGAGCAATGTGCTGCTCCTTCGGTGGTGGGAGCAGGTCCGGTCTGCGGGACCTCCTCCAACCCGCGGCCCGTCGTCGCGATCGTCGCCGGTCGCGCACGCTTGTAGCGTGCCCGCGCAGGTCTGTGCACGCTCTTCGGACACGAACGCACAGAACGGCGAGACGCTGGATGAATCCCTCCCCCCTTACCAGCGCAGTCAGACACTGCGCGGCCAGCCAGGAAGTCCGGGCGACGTCCCTTCGTCGCACACGCCCATGGAGCGATCGAGTGGCCGTATAGCACTCGGCAAAGCGCACACATGAACGAAGGTTGCTGCGCTGATAACCGCGGGCTCTCGATCGGGGAAAATGAAGGACGATACATCCTCGCTCGACCAGAAGGAGCCGATAAGAACGGTGAAGAATGGCGCGGTCAGGCGTGTCTTGTTTCTAATCCACGCAATCTCCAGATACAGATGCTCGGTCCGGGACGTGTCTGATGAAGCGAGCTTTCGGGAGCACGTCCTTGCCGCGGTGCGGTTCCAGAGCGTGTGACTGCTCTTGCTGTTAGGGCGCAGAATCGGAACGGTGGATCGGAATGCGCGCATCCCGACGTGGACTCGTCGTGTCGGGCGTTGGCTCGCTGCATCTATACGCATCGCGTCGCGCCTGGATCGTCGGGCGCCACTTTTTCTGCGCGGGCGAGTAGTCGGATATACGCCGATCCGTCTCGGTATGCCTCGTTTCTGCCACTGACCAATTTAAAGCTTCGCTGAATCGGCCTCCGTTAACAGAATGATCTGCGCCGACTGGATCGAAAGAAGCTGCGCCTCAGACAGGATTGTCCACGATTGCGGGAGACAGCATGCAGCTACAGGTCGGAGTGTGGACGGCAGGTTCCATAAGCGCTCGCGTTATCCCCGTCGATTCTTGAGTAGCATATTAGGTTAGGAATCTGGAATTTTAATGCGGGAGCGTTAGGAGCTCTATGAAAGCGAGAACTGTCCGCCGTGTTCCTGAACCCTGTGGTTTTCTGTCCAGAAGCTGTGTGTTTGCATGTGTATGTACACAACGAAAGACTCGGATATAATGTAAAACTCGGATATAAGAAAGGACGTAGTATAGTCGTGGCGTTTAGCTTAAGCAAGACCAAGCAGAAGTCTCCAAAAAATTAAGTACCACTTAACATGACTCAGCAGAATAAAGTATGCCATAATCCCTCGGCACGTCAGATGGAACAACTGCCTGTAATGGCGCCACGTCGACACGATAATGCGGATATCGACAGAGTCGAGGCAAATAAGGTATATCCAAAGGTGTGTGGAACGCTCAAGGTGGTTGATGAGGAAGACGGCCCGGTGACTGACGCCACCATTTAATAAGAGGACACGGTAGCCACGACTGGTCAGCCGACGGAACGGACCGATGATGCTGCTGCACTGGTCAATCCCTGAGCCGTTCTCATTTGCACGAGTTTGGATCCCATCGTACCCACTTCAACCTCTTCGTCGAAAGCGCAGTTATCAGTAGTAGCGCTGCTACATGCGTCTTTAATGCGCTCTTCGTTACTAGATACGCGGAGACGACAGCATTCATTTTACGTCAGTACAACTGACTATCCACCAACTAAAATATTCTTCAGTCAGCGACTGCTTGCTTAATTTTCTGCAATGAATACTTCAGATTAATCACGAGGGGACAGTAGACCAACCTTGTTTTTCTCACCAAGAGCTCTCGAAGTATTCACCAATCCCCCGCCGTGGGTACGTGCCAATTTGTCTCAGCTCATCATCATCATCATCATCATCATTCACCAAGCTCTTCTTTTGTCTTCCATTTTGCACTCATTCCACAGTGAACTCTCGTACGTAACATACGCCACAGCAATCTGAATAAAGAGAACTAAATTTCATAAGAAGCTCCCATGTGGTTTTTTTACCACATGCCACTCCTATCAAACGAGCTTAATCTTTTATTCCAAAAGAATAGGACATAATACTTAACCTGGTAGCGTCTGATAAATAAACATATCGCTGGACAACCTCCGCATTATCAGAATAACGCGGTCCTCGAGTCAAATGCCCCAAAAAGACTGCTTGGAAAAGACAACGGCGCATATGTTCAGTTGAGGCGGCAGAATGGCCGCTCAGAATCTCGTGGCCCCGGACCCATTATCATCGAGCTTGTATATATAATGGCGTATTTAGCAAGACGACACTCTCGGAAACGCGGAAGTCTGCGGTTCATAGGCGAATGGTGAACGCTCGGGCCTATGACCTCGTCTCTTTGACAGGCGCATATGGTCTATATGTTGAGCCACGTGTCATTTCTCATCATTAAGTTTTTGCAAGACTTTGAGTTTGTCAACACTTGGGACCCTCCGCATGTGGGTCTTACGAAAGACGTCCTTCGTGCGTATACCATTCAAAGACACCTACTCATTCAGCTATTTTGCTTCGCTTATGGATCGAACTGAAGCATCGGAACCGACGCATCTCAACTTTTTGTAAAGGAAAGTTTGCGGCCTTAAAGTAAGAATTTTGCTTACTATATATGCTATTTTCGCTAACTACCACTGCTCCGTCGATACTAATCCAGCCTCCACGTGCATTAGAAAGTTGAGAGGCGTAAATATATTGCTCTTATTTCCTTCCAGAACGATCTTCCTGCGTGCAAAGGATAGACCCCCCCTGCATTATTCATTCGCTTCTTGCATTGGACAACGCCCCAATGCAAGAAGCGTAATTTACTCTAAACTTGACATAGTCACTCTGGAATCCTTGATTGTTTACATTTTAATTATTTGCAGCGCACAATTAAGGAAAGTGATAACAGCAGCAACGAGAATTTATAAACATAGCTTACTGCCGCACCCAGCTCCAAATAAAGATAACAAATGTGAGTTTCCATAATAGAGCTTAGACAGATAGCCTCTGACGCGTAAACTGCTCCATGCGTTTGCGTCCACATGGAAACAGTGGAAACCTAACGAAACAGCTGAATTTACGCGCGTGTAGTTTTGTCTGGCATGCAAAAACAATTTCAAGACAACTGAAGAGGTTTCAACAATGAGCAAAGCTGTGAAAAAAAACACCATACCAAACGCATTGCCATGCATATGGGATCCCAGTACTTGTTCGGAGAAACGACGACGTTTTCGCGCGTGAACTGGCCGTGACTCGCGAGTGTAACCGTGGGAAATTTCAACCCGCCGCTGACATTTCGCCCGCGTTGACAAGAAGACCACTTGAGAAAGAAAAACCAAATAAAACGAATTTCAGGGCACAACTAAGCTCGACCGAAAGCAGGAATCATAATACCTGCCATTCGGGAGAGGATGCGCTCGGTGCACCACTCAAGTGCGAGAGGTCTGCCAAGCTCCCCCTGGAAGGCTCCCTTTTATTTCATTCCTATCTGGCCAGCCGCTAGCAAGCAGTCGCGCACGGGGCGCCTTATCTGATGACAAAACTGCGCGGGCAATAACTTAGCGCTCAGAGAACCTGATAAATATGTATTCCGCCTCTCCGGGCCACGGAGGCTGCCCGCTCGCCGAAGAAACAAAAGACGCGCGGGTTCCAACACAAGAGGAGTGGGCGCACAAAGCACACGACGAAGACGACGAAGAGATCGCGCCAGCGGCAAAGAAAGAGCGCCAAAAAGCAAAAGAACAATCCGTGCCAGCGAGAAGAGCGCGCGCGCTCCCCGGCGCGCCAAGAAGAATGGTCCGCGTCTGCCGGCGCTCAGCGAGCTATGAACTGAACGCGGACCCGCTCGTCGCTTCTGGGTGGGAGATCCGTGGCGCCAGCGTGTCGTCGCCGCTGAGTTTTGCGGAAAAGCCCGGACGCGCGAGAGCGCTCGAGTTCGCTTGTCCCGCGAGGTCGAGGACAAAGCAAAAAGAATTAGCGCGCGAGCGTTCGAATAAAAACCCGTGGCGGCGAACGGATAGGCAAAGAAGCATGCGGGAGCCGTCGCCAGAGAGGTCGCGACCCGGGGGTCGCTTCGGAGGCGCCGCGGATCTCTTTTGCCTTGTAAAGTTCAGTGAATTGCGCGCGCGCGGCATCGTCGGCGTTGTCTCGGATTATGACGTAACGCGGCGGCTTTTCCTCTCTCTCTCTCTTACGGGCTTCTGCTTCTGCGCGGTGAGTAGTCCCCCATCCGCTGCCGTGATTCCCCTGGCTGCCAGCGCGATGAGCACGGCTTTGTTTATGGATGAAGCTTAGGCCGTATACAATCAGGGTCTGTACATGCACCGACAACCCGCCGCGTGGAATCCGGTCGAGTGCCGACGACAAACGTCTTTCGCCGCCCTTACCACTCTTGTCCATGTCTTTCCACCCTTTCTCTCGTCTACCTTCTTATTTGTCTGGTTCCGGATGAGTGCCCATCTACCTGATTTTTTTTTTTTTTTTTTTTTGTCCCGGGTACTTATTTCTTCATTTTACTACGTTCTCATCTTCATTCAATGTTCAGAGCACGCGTGCGAAAATTCCAAGACATAGACAATCATCCAATCTTAATGCTCCGCATCTGTGGTCATGCCCCTGGCCGCGACGACACGTAGTTTGAGCGCTTACCAGCGGCGGCGGGACCTACTGCATTGGGCCGATACAGCCTCTGCCGCTGCTTATTATGAAACATTGGCAGACTGTACACTCAACCAGCCGGCGAAGTGTAGTAGCACGGTAATGCGCCCGGACGAACCACTCGTGCAGACACGCCCACAGAAAAAATCATGCTTACGGATGCTGCTAGTCTTTTCGCGCACCTGTCCTCGTTCGCTGCCGTCAGGTCCCTTAGAAAACGGATACGTCGCCTCTGCTTACTTAAATATAAGGCAAAGTTTCGGGGGTGCCATCGTGCATCCCATAATGGGCAAAATGTCCTGTTGATACTATCAACGCCAATGGACGGGACATGCCATGAAGAGCGCTGGGCAGCGTAAGAATTTAACCTTGCGAAAGAACCCTTCCTACTAAGAAAACGCTTACGCTATGGGTGACAAACTAAGTCAGGTTTGCTACTTGTTCAATCTATACCTTCTGTGACTACTGAACTGACGCTAGTGTAAGTCGACACTGTTTTATAATAATACGATTGGCGAGAACGAGGGCTTCTGTTTGCCAGCGCAAGTCGACATGATTTCCAATACCGATGGGAAAGCACAACGGTAGGCTTATATTTGCAAGTCAACTTTGCGTTCGACCAAATTTGGCTTAATCGGTATAGTGGTGCTCAAGATAACGAAAAGTACTTGGACTGTTGGGCAGGCCAGACAATGTATAGAACGGGCAACCAGTGGGGTAGAGTGGGGTCGAAGAGAAGAAAGGTGCATATTTGGAGGCGGTGGAGCCAGTCAGGCTGGAGAGATGAGATTAGCAATTTCACGGCTGCAGAATGTCCGAAGAGGCGCAGAAATGAGCTAATTAGAGATCCATCTCAGACGCCTTTGTCTAACACAGTAGACATAGCCTGGTGGACGACGACAATGATAGCTTAAGGGGTGTTGGCCACAGCCTTATATTCGTATGTTGCACAGTGGCAATGGAAAACGTCAGGCAGACTTAAGCGTGGGTAAACAAATGGCCGTGCGAAAAGGGCATGAGCTCCAGGCTGAAGAGCGCCTTTAACACGCTTTCAATTACGGCCAACCTCGCAGCCTCACAGCCCGTTCTAGTGTTTCAGCAGTTCGTGTACCATCGTTTCACGTTTTCTCTTCAGTTGTTCTCGTCGCTTGGCCATATCTAGTGGATCCAACCTCCTCTTGACGGTTTTACTTAGCGATAATTCACTATTGAGGGGCTGTCAAAATGTTCGGCAATGTGTTAAACGTCTTTATTTTACTTTGATACATACGTCGTTGCGCCACAACTTTGATAAGAAAGAGCGGTAACTTGATGCCACATTAAGGTTCATTAGTGATGCCCTGTGATCAAATGGCACTCGATAAGCAGGGAAGGAAATATGTGATGTTTCTAATGCATTCGTCACACTCGGCGCTTCGGTGACTTGACAATGGTTGGCGTCACAGTTGCTATGGCAACAAGATGTTACACAAACAAACTTTAGGAGAGGGATGGGTTGATGAGTGCTTTGGTACTGAAAATTCGGCCTCTTTAGCGTATCACGCGAATAAGATACTAGTCTTTATAGCCCGGCACAATCATCGCCGTTCCAGCGCGTTCTTAACAATTATTTTTCACAATTAATCTTAGACGCTTTCTGGCCATGCTTACGCATTTATCGGAATAAATGACGAATTACTGGCAAGAAAATGGGAGTTGGAAATCCTCCTGCCAGTCGATTTCAAGTGAATGTCCTCATACCGAAAAGGGCAGGGGTTGTCACCGTTCTAAAGTGGATGGCGGTGTGAAATAGGCTGTGAGAGCATTGACCTAAAATCGATATGGCATTTACTTTCCAAATTGGCCGCTGATGGCGACACATGCATTTCGATTTAAGGTCTTTTCTTTCTTGTGACATTTTCCTCAGGTTAGAACGGGGTATATAATACCTCATCAATACATATCAATTTCTATTTGCATTCTTTGTCCCTTTACACGGTCGTTGAGGAAGACCTTATTCACTCTCAGATTTGGGAGGCGGCTGTCTGCGTTGCAAACCGTGCACCGAGTAGCCACCGAAGTTGGAAACTAAAATCTCTGACATGAGGCTCGCAGTCCAAAATAGTCTACCAAAGGTGATGTGAGTAGGGGGCATTGCACTCCGTTTCTCTAAACAGTACGCTGAACTGCGCTGACAAAAGTCTTCTCCGCCAGTCTTTTGGGGCATATATATGTCATCATCGTATTTGCTGACAACATGATTGGTCGCAACACGACCGCCATGTTGTCGCGCATGATAACTGCCTGCGCAGGCGCACCGCGCAATTTATGTCACGTCGACGTTAGCATTCGGGAGCATTTCTCTTTTGATTTAACGAGACTCGACCTTTCTATCCCTATCCCGCTGCCATCTCCGCTGCTGGTCCTCAAACGCCAATAGTGGGACCACACCGACAGCATATGAAATATTGGTCTCTGCACTCCGTCACAGTCCTTCCGTTCCGCATTATGAGGGGAGTCATCATTCACAGCTGACATAGTAACCCGAATATGCAGAGAAAACTTAAGGGGCATGTCGACGGACAGTATACAATCTGTCGCTTATGAAAAAAAAAAAAATGTAGCGAAAGAGTACTTTGTCAGCACTGAGGCCCGTCTAATTCTGTGACCACGGTCCGATATATGAGTGTTATTTGCCACAAATAACTGAGCCTGAGTAAAAAAAAAAAAAAAAAAAACAACCCTTCTGGAACCCAACAATATTGTTTAAGGGCTCCAGAAACCCAGTCTTTGGGTTTATGGATGACCTCGCATTCTTCCGAAGACGAATATGGGAGCGTTACCTAAGGAATGGTGGAAAGAAGACAAGGTAATGGCGCAAGAGCACAACGAGCTACAGAATATACAGTGTGCATGGAGTCCATGCACACAGCCCGAGCAAACGGATCCCGCACAAAGCCAAAAAGCGCAATAGTGAAAACCGCAGTACGGCTCCTCCATTTCGCACATAGTGCGCGACATCATCCAAATGCGTGCGCAGCACGCGCGAGTGAGGCACGCGGGTTATACGTCATGTTCGCCCGCTGGTCCGCATGCGTACAGTATACACACACGAATTGGCACACAAGCAGCAGCAACAGCCTCGTATCGGTTTCGACAGGCGTTTTCGAGGCTCGTCAACCGCGCGCCGAGATGCTGGGCCGCGATCTCGCGGGGGCAAACGAGGAATGCCCGCGATACTCGCGAGCGTTCGGCGAGACACGGGCGCCCACGGATCGCGATACAGACGCGATAAGAAGCAGGCATGGGAAATACGCGAAGCGGCGACAGCAAATGGATGAGGCCCCGTCAACGGGCCATAAACACGCCTGGCCTCCGCGCTCACTATACTATATACAAAGCACGCTCCGCTCTCTCGCGCGGCTGTCTCAGCGTCGCGGACCTATATGTTCCTTCTTCGTCTCGTCGCGTCGCTTGTCCAGCGGTTACTCGCGTGAAATCACTTACTTCTCTACGAATAGCGCAGTTTGCGCGCACTACTGGGGGCTCGGCGTGATAAACAATGACTTGCACTTTTTCTCGTACACATGTACAATATAGTGAACAAAAAGATATATTTCAGTATATCCAATTTAACTTTGTTTTGCCGCATTTGTGCATGAGCTTAATGATGCGGTCGAATTTTTACACGATAGAAGCCAATATTTATCACCATATTAAGCTCCAATTATTTCCCGCATCAAAGTCATTGCAGATCTGCGCTCGTATTGTAAGTTCGTTTTCAGAAGTGTTTTCACCCTATGTAAGTTACATGATTGGGGGAAATACTAGAACCGGATATCAGTCAGGTTGTCACCACTCCCATTTCCGGCCTTTTCACCAATAAGATGAGGCTGAGAACGACACTTCCACTTTCCGTCAGATGTTGATGCTGCCATGGTTCGTATACGTATGCGCGAGAACACTTCCTGTCAACTGGCCTTTACATTGCGAGAAAGCCAAAGAGTTTGCTTGTCCGTTTGGTGTTGAACACAGTTCAATGCGGCCACAGGATGGCTGAGGAGTTTCAAAGAATGCCATGACATCATTTTCAGAACAGCGGGCGAAGAAACCGACGCGCTGCGCCATCTTGTTGTTAACTGGCTCTAGTCGGATTGCTCAAGGTCCTGCAGGAACGCATACCAGAAGACATATTTAACACTGGTGAAAATGTCGTGTTTTATGAGCTGCTTAATGTGAAAACACTGTCCGAGAAGGCAGGTCGTTGCAAAGGCGACAAGAAGTCGAAGCAATGCTTTACCACGCCATTTTGTTGCAACGCTGTATAGGTACTAAGAACTTTGAAGGCAGTTGTGGTTGGTTGGACGGTCTGGACACCATGCTGTTTCGAAAGCGCGCATGGCCTTCCTGCTCACTATGTGGCCATCAAAAGAGCCTGGGTAGCGGCGGAGTTGTTTCAGGCCTGCTGCTGTAGGTGGAGAAATGTTGCGGCTGTCGAACTCCAGGATTGCCCTTGTTGTTGACAATAACTGCACCACACACAACAAGCTTCCATTTGCAGAGCACGCGAACATATATTTGTTTTCTTTGCCACCTCCATGTTGGAGTCGCTATATCAAGGCGTAATACGGTCTTCCAAGACATGCTATACCGCACAACAATTCTGCTGAGAATTATGCTCAACGTCGAGCAGAAGGTCGAGTTGCCAACTATAAGTTGGCCAAACCTTTGAGATGATCACGGGTTCTCGGTGGAGCCTGCCACTAGACGTCGTGCGTAATCATGGCTGAAGGATGGATTTGCTACATTTCGAGACATCCTAGCGACGTACCCGACGAACGCGCCGCTTGCTCGGAACTGACTAGTGACGACATCGTTGAAGCCATCAAGGGCGGGTAGAAGGAGAAGCCCGCAGACGGCATGTGATGAAGAGCATTGAGGAGTATCAAGAGGCAATAGCGGCATTTGACGCTTTCCAGTTGTGCCTTGCATCCCTCGGGAAATCACCGTGGGGAATATTGTAAACCTTGAAATGATAAGCTCGGCTGCAGTCGCACATTCCGTTGGACGAAGTGTCCAGAAGATAGTTAGTTTCTTCTCTCATATAGGTAACTCTTGAATTGGTGCATGTTTAATAAGAGTGTTATTTTTTTTCTGAACGTGTTTACCTTGCTTTCAACGTGCGATACGGTATCGACCTTTACACCGAAGTGAACTGTACAGCGAATGATTTAATATGTGCCAAGCGTTACAAAGGTATTCGGCTGTAAAACCTGATGGTGAGTGATACTGGAGCTGTGGCATTGAATTAATCATCATCATCATCATCATCATCATCATCATCAGCCATAAAATACCCCCTGCAGGGTGAAGGCCTCTCCCATATTTCTCCAATTAACCTGGTTCTTTACTAGCTGCATCCACTTGACCCCTGCGAACTTCTTAACCTCATCCGCCCACCTAATATTCTGCCGCCACAGTGCTACGCTTTCCTTCCCTTGAAATCCAGTTTGTTACCCTAAACGACATTCGGTTATTCTCTCTTCGCACTACATGTCCTGCCCATACTCATGGGCATGGGCAGGACTTAATGCCGTGAATTAATGCCATTTGAACAGTCTTGCTGACGTTGCACTTTGCGGTCCGCCAATTGTTCATAAAAATGTACCGTAATGCATGTACACGCAGATCATGTCACTTTAAAATGGTAGTAAGCTAAAAATTATCCAAAAAAGACAGAACATGGCCGCAATACAAAAGCGCGCCCAGAAAGACGGAAATGAATATCGCACTGGTGCCAAACAGTTTTGACCCTCCCCCAATTTACAAGCACCTCCTGGCTGAAGCAGATGACATTATTGCATTAACAATTGCTCAGAAATAGCAAACAGGCGTTTTATTTTCAGAATATTTTGAGCTTAGCGTAGAAATTAAAAACAAAACAAAACAAAAAAAAAAAACGCTGTTCGCTTCTGCAGCTCCTATAATACAGTCCCGAAAAACAATAACTACTTCTCGTTGTATTGTAATATCGGTAGCCTCAAAACTGTCCTGACGCCATTATGAACTGATGAAACGCCAAACAACCTTTGTTATTTTGTATTGTTCCCTTCCAAGAGGTCATACGCTTCTTTTTACGGTTGTGAATGCGTAAACCTAAATTTGAAATTTTAGTAGCGCGCGTTCTGTGCTTTTCACCTATGTATTGAAAATGTTGATGCAGTGGCATTTGCAGCACAATCCGATGTAACGAAACAGGAATAAGCGGTCACCTGCACTCATGCAGCTGTCAGCCTCGTATTTGGGGCTACAAATTAATTAACTAATCTAGAAATGTTCATTTATAAGGATGTCTAGAGGCCGAAGGGCGCAGCGGGGCTCCGACGAAACAGCGCAGATCGGACTGGATGTCCGCCTGTTGGAGAACACTCCCGACTAGGGGCCCAGGAGTCAAAAATAACCATACGTTTAAATCAACCCGCATATCGGCCCATGAGTTAATCTCCGTGTGCTGAGTCAATATAAGGCAGTGCTCAAGGTGGAATTATACAGAACGAAGGGCTCATGGTTCGCTACATATTACCACACCATCATACTCTATCGACACGAATATGCGGGCCAATTACAGCACTATGTCATTTATTTCACTCCCTTCATGCACACTCTCGAAGCGCGGTTCGGGCGTCCACTCCGTGCAGCTCAGCCACGGCCGGTCTCGGGGGAAGCACGCGAGACCGGCCATGGCTAATACGAGTCTTTGACCCCCGACGGCTGACGCCATCTGTCGGCCGCTCATAGAGAACACGGCTTAACTGAACGGAAGTAGTTTCATTTGCAACTGTGATGCAACTAAAGAATTCCGTGAAATCGTACGCGAACGTATGGATAGTGATGGCTTCATCTGCCTACGTGCTGCCGTTCTAGCGCATAAAATTGTTTGGTCTGTAAGGTTTGACAAAGTAAGATAGACGACTTACCATGCCCAGCCATCAACTCAAACCGTATGTCAACTATTAGTAGCAGTATTATGCGGTTATTTATTATTAGATATCAAAAATGAACGGAAAGATGCTTGCCAGCCCCGGATTCTGCTATCTTAATCACCTGAACTGGAGCGCCGGAAATAAAGGGATAGTGAGGAAACGGTAGAGGAAATCATAGCGGTGACCGACAGGGCGAAAGGACAAGGTAGGCAAAAATAAAAATAAAGATATATATACTATGGTACAGTGTTAACTACTACTAACTTGCATAATTGGTCGTAGCTCATTTTCGGGTGGAACAGCGATATCATGTGTTCAATTCTCCATCTTGTTATGCATCCAAGCAAACATCAGATCCACCCGAAAATGAGCCGTTTAACATGCCGAAGGGACATCGGTTATGAAGGATGCCAAAAATTTCGATTACGCATCCTTTATTTATTTTTCTTTTTTTCTTTTTTTTTTTTTTTTTTGCTAACATGCACTGATGACATGGTACAGCACACAGACGCCTTGAGTTTCTCCCCCATAAATCCTGGCCTCCGCGTCCTCGATCGAAGCTGCATCTTCTGCATCATCAGTCGAGCGACCTAACCTCTGAGCCACCGCGGCGGCTCTATACGAATCAACCACTTCCTGCACTCGAAGTATACAGCTTTGATGAACATATATTGGAAATCAGTGCGCTACACCACCAATCATGGATGGATGGATGGATGGATGGATGGATGGATGGATGGATGGATGGATGGATGGATGGATGGATGGATGGATGGATGGATGGATGGATGGATGGATGGATGGATGGATGGATGGATGGATGGATGGATGGATGGATGGATGGATGGATGGATGGACGGACGGACGGACGGACGGACGGACGCACGGACGCACGGACGGACGCACGGACGGACGGACGGACGGACGGACGGACGGACGGACGGACGGACGGACGGACGGATGGATGGATGGATGGATGGATGGATGGATGGATGGATGGATGGATGGATGGATGGATGGATGGATGGATGGATGGATGGATGGATGGATGGATGGATGGATGGATGGATGGATGGATGGATGGATGGATGGATGGATGGATGGATGGATGGATGGATGGATGGATGAACGGATGGAATATAGGAGCGTCCCCTTTGAAACGGGGTGGTAGCAGTAGCTATCATGCTCATTTTTCTCCATATATCTTAATTATTGATTTAGAATGTTTAACAAACCATCATTCTATTTATTAAATTTTGCTCCTACATTACTAACACTATGTCACTTCTCTGCTTTTAAGCCACCAATCTTCCAGCCGTTTTTTGCTAGTTTCCACCGCCGGTTTATTCATCCGGCCACTGTTATCTCTAAACCCCAGAGCTTCGGGAACAGTGATTGCGCCTGCATCAACTTCCGGATGGATACCATTGCATTCGAGTATAATGTGGTCAATTGTTTCACTGGAGTTTCCACATACAGCACATGCGTCATCTCCATTGTTAAATTTCTTTTGTAGCTGCGTGTTAAGGCACCCTGATCTAGCTTCAAAAAGTCAAAGCTGCGCAGCGCCATGTAACACGTGGCGGCAGCCGCACGAACTAGTAGAAAAATGCAGCTTCAAATCACGCACAGCAAAGGGGTGTCTCGATGCAAGGGACGACGGCTTCGAGAGTAAACTTAATTCATGAGTCATCACCTGTGGGCAGTGTGGTCAACATAGCGCATTTACCACATTTCTTTGCAAATGAAACGCTTCGTCAAGGCTCTCATTCTCTGTCAATCTTCTCCCTGCTCACTCTTTCCCTATACATCGAGTCGCCGATCCATCATCTCGCCTTTCAGCGCACCCGAATTGCGTGGCAAGCGGCTACGAGTCGGGGCGCAATTACCAATTTGAATTCTAGTGCTGAAGGAGCCAGACAGTGCACTCTACTGCGGCGGGAGGGAACAAGAGAGAAGAACTATCCTGACGAAAGTGCCCTCCTTCTTCGCCCACGTCGACCTTCGATCAACACACCCCCAAGGTGGCCGCGTAAAGGAGCCAAAAAGAGGCTGGGAAACGGAGGTTGGGCGAGAGAAAGTCCTCCGGAAGTAATCTGTGTAACGGACCTCGCACGTTGGCGTCGGCATGCGCTTTGTTGGCAGAAAAAACCATTCTGCGTCCCAGCAACCCAAGACCTCCCCTATTCCTCGCGTGTATAATTTGGGGCAGCGTGCTATGCAGTGCACGCATGCAGTGAGCTGGCCTCCACGCAGTGGAGATGGACGAAAGGATGAGCGGGAGCTGGCTTTTCGAAGGAAAGCGTATAAAGGACGGGCCGAGAGCCATCAGCTGGACAAAAGGCCGAGCAAAAAGAAGGCTGGCTCAGGAAATGAGCGAACGAGTACCCCGAGAGCACCGCCACTGCAGTGCTTTTTAAAAAACCACAGGTAAGCCTCGATTTGCGAGAGAACGGTAAACTACGCGAGCACTACCTTCGAACGCCTACACCGCCTCCCTCGGGGACACCGATGTGCGCGGCGCACAGCGCCAGATTAGAGAGGTGGTTCCGCAGGAAAGGGAAAACTGGTGCAGGGCCGCGCAGAGTAAAAAAGCAGAGGCGGCGGCGTCAGCAGTGACAGCAGCTTCTCGAGTCGCACGGAGGCGCCAAAAGTCGTGTTGCGTGGCCCATCCCTCGCCGGACGACGGCCGCGGTGGTGGCGGACCACCCGGCTGGATCCACGGTCCGGTCGCGGGGAGTCTCTTGGGCTTCTTCGTGAGGCGGTCGGGAAAGAAGCTGCAGCAGGCCGTAATGAAGACGTTCTGCGGCCGCCCGTCCGTCCGTTTCTTTCGCGGAACGGCTACGGGGCGAAGTAGCGGCGAGCGGGTGGGCTGCGCAGATCGTGACTTCCGCCGACGATGCTTTGGCACTAATTGAGTGCTCGTGTTCTCGCGCCGCTGGCTGCAGGCATAGGGCACACGCGGAGGTGGTGGGCATGCGGGACCGCCCGCGGGTCTCACCCGCACGCACCCGAGTCGCTAGTGAGCGGCTCGCACACGTTTGTATGCGCGCCACTCAGAGGTGAAGAGCCAGATGTTTGTAGACAACCTGCGAAGCGGCCTGGGAATGGTTACTGTGGTCACTGCATCGCAATGTTAGGCTAAGACAACGGCATACCGAAGTGCACTCGGTGTATCGAAGGTTTTGGGCAGGAAATTGAGATAAGAATCATTTGGACGAATAGTCCTGCTTACTATGCGATACCAGTTCACGGCAATAAACCTCACGAGGTTGAAATATACCCGAAGCCCTCTATAATATGGCAAGTCTTTCTCACTTTTCCTCGCTTTATTTGCCCACTGAGAGAACGAGGCGCTTCCCATGGATTTGCTTTCCTTAAAACGAATTTCATAATTTACAAATCTGAATAAAGACATAGCAATCATGCAACCAGAAAGAAACATTGAAGATTATCCAATCCTCGTAGTCTGAGTGTTTTCCATTGGGCTGTTGGTTCGAGTGAGCCCGCTTATACGCAGCGTCTGCAACAAACCACCGGGGCTCACTGCATAGTGTTTCCCTTTTTCATTATTTGTGTACTAATGAACGCACGTACTACGTGTGGGGAAGCCTTCAGTAAACGTATGCTGACATCAGCGCGATGTTTTCTTTTTCTTCTAGACTTCATCAGCGCGATTTACAACAGCTCGGCAAATGGGTGGAGCCAGTCAATGATACTATGTGATGGCACTAATGAAAAAGTGCAAATCGGAACGTCAACACTATACGAAGACATCACTAAACATCATGTGAAGCGAGGACAGGGTGGGCAGTCCACTGGCAAGCTGAAATCGGCGAAAAGAGACGAACTCGTGAAAACGGTTCATAAGTACTTTATTTAGAAAACGCTAAGAACATGCGTGCGTCCAGAAGTGTGTACGTAACGTCTGCAGTTCCCATCATGTATATGTAATGACAATAAAAAGTGCAGCGACGACGAGTGGTAAAATAGAAGTGTTCTATGAGGCCTGTAAAGAGGGCGGGGATTGTAACGTCGCTGCATGGTTACGTCGTTATGCATGCAAAGGTGCTAGTCGGCTACCGAAGAAGTATGGAGAAGGGCCAGCTGAAGCAATCCTGCAGGGGTGCACAGATGGGACAGCCCGGAGCTGGTTCGTAGCAGTCCGTCGGGCAAGGAAGGCACGGGGGGCAGAGGCAGATCTCGCATCCTGCAGTATCGTAGCCGACCACACAGGTAGGATCGCAATAATCCACCGGTATGCACAAACCTGCGATAACAGGAAGGCACGGCATGTGACATGGCTTACGAAGACGCTATCGATCAGTAATATACAACCCGAGTTCGAGACAGAAAAAAAAAAAAAAAAGGACGTATGCATGCAGTGCACAGGTGTGGACAGGTGCGCGCAGCTTTATGGTAACGTGAAAATGCGGCAGCTTAAAACGAAGCTACAGACAACGCAGTTTTTAGGGAGGAGGGGGGGGGGGGGGGGGGGGCATCGTCGCAAGCTGGAAGCAGTCAGAGTCAGCTGTGATATCAGTAAGCAGCAAGTGATAAGAGTTCGATAATATAGAATGGTAGGAGGGGCGTCGAAGTCAGTAAGGGGACACCCGTTATGCAATTAATACTAGATGAAGCACAAAAACCCCCGTTGTCCTCGTCAGCCTCTGCCAAACACAGTGAAAAGCCCGCCCCGAAAGAGTCAAGCAGGCCGGGCAGTGTTGGTGGCGCCATCTGTCGCTCGAACGACGATTTTCTGGGCCCTCGCTCCCTCGCGGAAACTCGAAATCGGAGTTGACGAAACTGTGCAGTTCACGTTCAGGTGATACTACAATACCCTGGTATGGCAGGCGATGGCACATTTTCACGTCAGTCCGAAGAATTCAGATGGTATAGCAGGTGCCGGCACGGTTTACGTTAAAACTAGTCGTGAACCTTTCGACTGCCTTCTATATGAAACGGAGCATGCAACAAGAATGTATTAAAAATCACGCAACAATACCATAATCTAGGATTGGAGCGGCACTGGAGGCACGTCACATGAATACCTAATGGCGACTAACCTGGGTAAGCCGTTCCGTTCAGAACGAGCGACAGGACGACGGCGGAAAAGAGCAGGATGGCGGACATCGTGGAGGCCGGCGTGTTGTTCTATCCAAGGCAGCGGCTGATGCGAATGAGCAAGACATTGCCAGGGCCCCTGCCTATATATGTGTTACACCGGAAGAGCATGCGCAAATAGTTTACCAATTTCCTCATTACTTTTGCCGATGCGCATACAGACAAGCCGCGGTGAAGCGCCAGTCTTCCATTCTGTCGAAAACGTGTAGATTTGACGCAGTATCATGCGCACGCGCAGTCAGCACTTTCAGCTGACGGTCTGATTTTGCCTGTTGATATTTTTATCAGAGTTTCGACAGCATATTACGCCCGTGCTTTATATTTTGTTGCCCTATTTCTGCGGGTTGAATGGGACGAACGCGTGCGCGTTTCATATAATATACCACCTGCTTTAAATACCTATTTGCAATGCAACTGCAGTTACCCAGTGCCTAAAGTGTAAAAGTAATCTAGATGCTTCTGACGAGATGCAGTCGGCTCTTCAGGCTGATAACTCGAAGGCCGCGCTATTGAAGAGCATGCGTGAATTTGCTATCTTCGTCCGTTCGTACAGCCGTCTAATAAGAATAAGAGTACACGCACCAACGCATGTTACACAAAAGTAGCAGAACAAAAGTGTTTATTGATATAGACAAGCTGCGATGTATCCAAGAGAATGGCATATTTGACTTCATACAAATATGATCGTACCTCTAATTCCCGTGTTCTGCATACTTCGAATTATTACGCTGAGCTTGATCTCGTTGTGCATGTCATTCTATTGTATAGACCATATGTTTTTACCCTCACACGCAGGCTGCTAGCGCGCTCCTACTCTGGACACCAGGCGCCATCTGACGGGTGCGGGCGGCCAAGGGACTGCGGGTCGCGCGGGCGCCCCGCGTCGAATGCGTGTTTGTGAGCGAGCGTTCTTCAATTCTATCGTTAACGCACTGTATCCCCTGTGCATGAAGGTGTGTGCTGTACATCGCCACTAACATTTGTTCCTGTTCCAGAGCGTACTACAGCGATTTGAGGCGCGCTGTTTCCTCGGTGACGTAATACACGAGAGTAGTCTATCATGCAGGTTACGAACTGTAAATCGCCGTTTATGCGCAGCAGTGGCGTTTTTGTTTTTGATTTTTTGAGAGAGGTGGGGGGACTGCCCTTCACATGTGAAATCCGCATGTGTTTTCTTACTTTTTAATTTTGCGCACGAGGATGTAGGTTTTTGAAGCTGATTCTATGGTGTCGGATTTAACCGGATCGACGAGCCTCGCGCTGAAGTTTGCTTAGGCGAAACGTGTTTTTTCAGCCAACAATGGTTCGCTTTTGGCTTTCGTTTTTCTTTTAAAAGACTGTAAGTACGACAACCAGGACTCCCCATTGTTATTTCCTTTTTTCAGAGAGAACATACACCGATAGCTTCTAAATTAAATATACTCGTCTTGTCGCTGCAAAACTTGGGACAGTTGGCTGCTGTGTAATTATCTGTTCAATTGGCTTAATACAAATAACGAAACGGGATTGTGCCCTCCAGCGGTGGTTTTTGTGGTTAGGGCTCTTGACTGCAAGCCCGAAGACAGGTTAGATCACAGAAGCGACAACCGCGCTTCGATGAAGACGAAGCTGAAGCGTCTGTGTGGTGTGCGATGTCAGCGCACGTTAATTAACCCTAGGCAGTCGATAAATTTCCGGACCACATCGTGACATCATAGCGGATGTCACTTTTCGGTGCTAAAGTTCATACACCATATGAAAACTGAGTGGTATTGCTCCAGCTGGCATTTCTTTGCTGCTGTTTCTTTGGCATGTACGAGAATGTACTATCATGAGCAATATGAGCAAGAACACACGAGCGCGTGGCAGATAGCCTCGAAACCCACTTGGGGCGATACGGTGCGGCCGCTGTGGGAAACAAAGTGGAAAGGGAGCCGTGGTTCCGTTAGCTGCGCCCTTTCCCTTTTGTTTCCCACAGCGGCCGCACCGTATCGCCCCAAGTGAGTTTCGAGGCTATCTGCCTCGCGCTCGTGTGTTCTTGCTCATATTGCTCATGATAGTACAGGTGCGAGTAAACGGAGCACGCTTTTCCGTTCAATTAAAATAACGCATTTTGCACTAGAGATAAGAAAACAATATTGTCCTACTGAAAGGACACTGGCGTCTACTATGATCGCGTATACCAAGACTGCTAGTTTAAATTATGCAACGCGTGAAAAATGGTAGAAGAAAAAACGTGCTCCGTTTACTTTTGGCCGCACCGGTACTTGCAAGATATAAAAAATGCTTTGTGCTTGACATGCAGGCGCAGCAGCTCGACAGGCGCTATAAAGTTCTAGGGATAAAAAGAAGTGGCCCTATAATGCGGTGGTGTTCATAAATAAAGCGCAACAAAATTTGCCTGCCGTTAGCTCGTCAAGTGAGATGAACACAAATCGATAATTAGTTGATGTGACTGGCACACACCACACGAACGGCAACACAGCCTAATTGCTGAGGTTCGAAACGGCTGGCAAGAAGGAAGAAGAGCGCATTGGAAGTGGAATTATCATACGCAATTGCAATTGTTCAATAACTTTTTATCGTCAGTAAGGGACCGAAACGGCATTATTAGTGCAGCAGTATGATAAGCCCTGGCACTGTTAACATGAACGTAAAACTAAATCCCATAAATAAGTCGATTTTAACTCTACGGCAATGCAAAGAAACTTGCTCCAACACAACCGTGCGGTGAACAATATTTTCGGCGATATTCTTTAGCGCCCGAAGGCTAGCTAAATGTTGCTGCCGTGCAGACGCGGCCGCGGCGATACTAGCGACCCCGCACTCCCCAAGGAAGCGCTCGCGCTGCGGCGCGCTGGTCGGCAGAAAATGGCTGCGGCAGGGAGCGGCTGAAAAATCTAACAAAAAAGAAGCCGTGCCTGACTGTTCGTCTTTATCTTACCGCACGCATGATAAAGTTTAAGTCGAGAGTTCTCGCCCTCTACGGGGTTGGAAACGGGACGCAGAACTAAAGCCAGGCGAAAAAGCAAACCCGATAACTTGTGGTTTGTGGCCAACGCTCCAGGCAAGCTACGGTTATAGACCTATATATCACCGTTGCTGGGGGCTTCTTGTGCGTGTGTTTGGGGGGAGGGGAGGCGATTTCGAGTTTGCTTCTCACTGTTCAAAAAATCAAGACGCTGTGCGATGTCAGTGCACGAAAAGAACCCCAGGTGGTCGAAATTTCCGGACGCCTCCACTATGGTGTCTCTCATAGCCTGAGTCGCTTTGGGACGTTAAACACCACAAACCAAACATGAAATAAAATGGGTGGCTTCATAAAGACTTCTCTGATCAGCGACGGTGAGGTGAAGAGTGGTCGCAAATTGGAAAAGCCGCAAGGAACACATAACGCCTAACAAACGCCTCTAAACAGCTTCAAAAGTTTACAAACGTCTAGCTCTACATGAAGACGTCTCACAGACGCCCGAAAAAAGAAGTTACCTTAGCAGCTTCTTCAAGACATATCTAGTACAACGTTTCTTCGGAAACGTTTAAAATAAGTTAATCGGAAACGCCTCAAGAAAGTTTCATTATAAACATATAAAAAAAGTTTCATTAGAAGCTTTTCGAGAAACGTTTGTCTACCTAAAAACGACCCATCTTTACACTTTTGCCGTTCTGAATGTCGAATCATAGCTAGAATTTTTAACCATTCCAGCCATTGAATAAATCATAACAGGTACGATACATACGTTGTTATTCGTACTTTTCAGCGCCTATAGATGGTGCGGTTGTATCACTGTCATGGCGAGCGCAGGTGTGATGGATTGATTGATTGATTAAAACTTTAATTTCCACCCATTTAGGAGGCTCCCTACTCCCCGCTCCTGGCACGCAGGCCTGAGGAACGGGGGCTGGAACCTCCGCGACTCATGAATGGCGAATATACATTGGTTATGCGCGGCCTCAGCCGCCAGGCGGACGGCTTTTTGCTGGTCAGTGGGGACGTCGCTTCGCAGGAGGGTTACCCAGGCTTCTCTACTTTTAATGTTGTCCCTAGCGCCCGGAGACTTAGGGCATTCCCAAAGTATATGGTCGAGGGTCCCCCTCGCTTCGCAGGCTTTACATTTATCATTTTTTCTCTCATCTATCTGGGTGTGAAACTAGACAGGGTTTGGGAAATTTCCGGCTTGTAATCTCCGCCAGGCTATGGCCTCTTTATTATTTAAGCTGGGATCCGGTGGCGGCATCAGACATCTTCCTAATCTATAATTTTCGATTATATCTTTATAAGTTTGCAAACGTTCGTCCGTCGCCTGGCAGTCGGGCGGCTGCGCGTTTTCCCGGAAGTAGAGATTTTGGGCTAAATCATGGGCCGCCTCGTTGCCGGGGACGGACGTGTGTGCTGGGAAACAAATTAGGGTGATTTTGCGATCGATTTTAGCTACAGCTGTTAGAATTCGGGCGGCTTCTTGCGAGACCCTGCCTTTTCCGATATTCCAGAAAGCAGTTTTACTGTCGGTAAAGATCAATCTAGCCTTCGTTCCGACGCAAGCGAGCGCTATTGCGACCTCTTCAGCCGTGTCTATATGTTTCTGCTTCGAATGGAGGGGCGACAGTCGCCGCGGTAGTCGATGGTAGCGGTGCACCAGTAGTCTCCGCCACCTTCCAGGTGTGATGGAGGTTTCACGGAAGCGCGCACGTATGAAGGAACGTGCAGCTCCCAGCCCGGTTGTGAATATTTCTTTATTTAATTGGTTCACAGGAAGGGAAAGGCGCAGTATCTGTCACACTTGCTTTGTGGACACCTGAACCGCGCCGTAAGGGAAGGGAGGAAGGTGGGAGTGAAAGTGGAAATAGAGAAACGGGAGCCGTAGTGGAGGGCTGCGGAGTAATCTCGACCACCTGGGGATCTTTAACGTGCGCTGACACAGAACCTCCTAGTCTAGGTGGTTCTGGCTGACATCGCACAGCACACGGACGCCACTTCGTTTCGCTTCCATCGAAACGCAGCCGCCGTGGTCGGGCTCGAACCCGGGAACTCCGGCACAGTAGTCGGGCGTCTTACCAGTGCACCACCCCGGCGGGGCCCGGTTATGAATCTTGAGACGATTTTCGTCACTCGCTTCGTATGGCGTGCACCAGCGTGCACCAACGACAGGCGTTGAAGTCTTCGCGCGGTGAATCGCCAAGGATTGTCGTCTCATGCGGTAAATGTTGCCTACCCCCTCCCCGACACACCTCTGCGTTTCATTTGTCGGTTATGAATCTTGAGACGATTTCCGTCACTGGCAAATGAAACGCGGAGGTGTGTCGGGGGGGGGGGGGGGGGGGTGAGGCAACATTTACCGCATGAAGCGACAATCCTTGGCGATTCACCGCGCAACGACGTCAACACCTGTCGTTGCCGCTGATGCACGCTGCACGAAGCGGCGGGACTCGGCGACAGAGCGGCGCGTTTTCAGCGTTGCTGTGTTGCCGCCGTCGCGTAGTTCGCTTTAGGGGAGTACAGTTAAGCTACTACCCACTTTCTAAACCCTAGACAGCATGAAGTACGGTAATACACCGATGGAAATTGTTGTAACACATCGCGTTTCTAAGGGACCCAGCGCATTGGTGTGCTACTACACTGCGATGCAGATTTGCATTGCAAACTGACTTTCTCCAGCTACTTTCTAAAATTAAAAATGTCTAGCCGCAATTACAGCCTTTTTTCCTTTATTACCCTCCCAAGCTTTTACTGAACTGGCTCGATGCCCACGTATGTACCTTTGCATCGAGTCGTTGAGCCTAGAAACAAGCGCGCAGAAAGCCCCACTACACACCGTGACCGTGGAGATCTACTGCAAAAGAAATGTCATAAAGGCAACCCCGCCGGGGTGGTGCAGTGGTAAGACGCCCGACCACTGTGCCGGAGTTCCCGGGATCGAATCCCGGCCTCGGCGGCTGCGTTTCGATGGAGGCGAAACGAAGTGGCGTCCGTGTGCTGTGCGATGTCAGCGCACGTTAAAGATCCCCAGGTGGTCGAAATTACTCCGTAGCCCTCCACTACGACCCCCCTTTCTCTCTATCCACTTTCATTCCCACCTTCATCCCTTCCCTTACGGCGCGGTTCAGGTGTCCACAGAGCAAGTGTGACAGATACTGCGCCTTTCCCTTCCTATGAACCAACAGAACCAACAATGGCGCAGTTTTATTGCGAAGCAATACTACTTTAGCTACCACCTCAGCCGTACCATGCCGCGGCCGCATAGCCACGCTTGACCTTTCGCGTGACCTCGCTGCGTGACGTCATACCATCTGTGTAAAAACGGGGCCCCATCTCACGCCGTCGCCTTGCGCGGCGCATAGCCACGGCCGCGGCCTGACTCCCGCTCCTCTCACCTCTCACCAGGGGCGCTGCGCGCTATGTGACGTCATACCATCTCTGTAAAAACGGGGCCCCATCACACGCCGTCCCCTTGCGCGGCGCATAGCCACGGCCAACGTTACTAGAACGTTGGCCACGGCCGCGGCCTGACTCCCGCTCCTCTCACCAGGGGCGCTGCGCGCTATGTGGCGTCATACCATCTGCTTAAAAACGGGGCCCCATCATGAAGACTCCCCTGATGGGGCTGGGGCAGGTAGGTCACTGCTTGCTTGCGGCGGGGGCTGGCCTGCCACCAAATTTTTATCTGTTGCAGGCCGTCATTGCACCTGGCACCACTTCGGTGGTGGACGACGGCTGTTGTTGCGGCGCGCGTCTTTCTTTCCCTCTTCCTTTTCTTCTCTGTTTTTTCTTCTGTCTGCACGAGGCAGCGGAGGTGGCTCAGCTACAGAGCCAGTAGCAGGCCCGCGAATTTTCTTTTCCTTCTTCCTACAGCCACAACAACACGAGGTGGGGCTGGAGCAGGTAGGTCACCGCCGCTTGCGGCGGGGGCAAGCCTGCCACCGAATTTTTATCTGTTGTAGGCCGTCATTGCACCCGCCACCGCTTCGGTGGTGGACGACGGCCGTTGTTGCGGCGCTTCTTTCTTTCCCTCTTCCTTTTCTTTCTTCTCTAATTTCTCTTCTGTCTGCACGAGGCAGCGGAGGCCCCGCCGGGGTGGTGCAGCGGTAAGACGCCTGACCACTGTGCCGGAGTACCCGGGTTCGAACCCGACCTCGGCGGCTGCGTTTCGATGGGGGCGAAACGAAGAGGCGTCCGTGTGCTGTGCGATGTCAGCGCACGTTAAAGATCCCCAGGTGGTCGAAATTAATCCGTAGCCCTCCACTACGGCTCCTCTTTCTCTCTTTCCACTTTCACTCCCACATTCCTCCCTTCTCTTACAGCGCGGTTGCGGTGTCCACAGTAAACAAGTGAGACAGTTACCGCGCCTTTCCCTTCCTATAAATAAATCAGTTTTTTTTTAAAGGCAGCGGAGGTGGCTCAGCTACAGAGCCAGTAGCAGGCCCGTGCATTTTCTTTTCCTTCTTGCCACAGCCACAACACAAAAACACGCCGTCGCCTTGCGCTTCGCATAGCCACGGCCGAGACCTGACTCCCGCTCTTCTCGTCAAGCCCATCAGATGCCGCCTCCAGCCTATACGCTTCGGCAGGTTGCAAAGAGAAAGCATCAGCGAGCTACGGAGATAGAAGAAGAACGAGAAGAATGGCTTTCCAAGCGACGAGCTCAAAATGCAGCCAGGCGAAAAAAACGTTCCGCGTATTCGGCAGCAGAATCAACGGCAGAAGCAAGTGAGGAAGTTATGTTTGGCTGACAGTGTGGAATGTGCATCTTGTTCCAGCACTACTAGTTCGGAACGCCGGAACGCAGCCAAACGGGAGCGACGTGCCCAAGAAACTCCGGAACAGCGGCAGCAGCGACGTGTATTTATAGGTTTGAATACAAGATGAAAACGAGTAACATGTGCGTGTCGTCGTCATTCTTTCTGTGCGTGTTTACCCATGCCAAACATAGCAGAAACATAGCACAGCCAAGAGTATCACCATAGCCATACTAGCATAAGCATAACCAGAGCATCACCACGAGTGGTACAATAGCAGAGCCCACGTATCGCTTCGCAATTACCAGGCTTAACCAAGCTAAGCCACAGCCAATTTTTTCTTTACGTGCGTGCAACATTTTCGGTATTGTGACTCACGTCGCATACCCCATCCGTGCGCAGTGCGTACGCTTCAAATGAGGCAGGTGTAAACAAGCACAAGTAAGCCGTTTGTCTGATTTACCGTTGTCGTACAAATAGCGAATGCACTTGCAACATTTAATCATCTTTTTCAACGGTCATACATGCGCTTTGAAAACACGGACGAACAAGAAACATGACGTGTTCGGTCGCGCAAGTACGTTACATCCTCTACGTCACATTCACTTCTTGTTTACCCATTTTAGTCCTCTATGCCCTTTTTCGATTCTGCTTCCGGTTGTGTGACATCATATCCTTGACTCTCCACTAGGGAAGCTCTTTCTTTCCGCTTTCACTCCAACCTTCCTCCCTTCCTTTACGGCGCGACGCAGGTGTACACAGAACAACTGTGACATACTGCGCCTTTCCTTTCATGTAAACCAGTTATTCTAATTGTTTACCTAATTAACTTATTGGCCTAATTATTTTTCGAACAAAACATTACGTCACCCTATATCGATTGACACCACTCATTAACCTCTATTACTTCTAGATTACTCACAACTGCTGCGGACACGGCATGCGGACACGGTGTGCGGACGTGTTCAGCGGACGTGTTCTGCGGACAGGAATCTGTGAATATAGCTAAAAAGTGCTTTCGCATTAATAATAATAATAATAATAATCAGACACAAATCCGGTGGCACGGCGGTGGTACCAGTCCCAGCCCGTAGGGCCACGAGCAGCCACCCATCCCGCCTTCTTCATCAGTGCGCGTTAAAGATCCACAGGTGGTCGAAATTACTCCGGACCCCTCCACTAGGGTACCTCTTCACTCTCTTTAACTCTCACCTAGTTCCCTTTCCTTAGAAACGAAGAGGCGTCCGTGTGCTGTGCGATGTCAGCGCACGTTAAAGATCCCCAGGTGGTCGAAATTACTCCGTAGTCCTCCACTACGGCTCCTCTTTCTCTCTTCCCACTTTCACTCCCATCTTCCTCCCTTCCCTTACGGCGCGGTTGCGGCTTCCACAGAAAACAAGTGAGACAGTTACCGTGCCTTTCCCTTCCTATAAATAAATCAGTAAAATCCCTTTCCTTACGACGCGGTTGACGTGTCCACAGAAAAAAAAACCTGTGACAGATACAGCACCTTAATTTCCTTTTCTGTCAACCAGTTTTATTATTATTATTATTATTATTATTATTATTATTATTATTATTATTATTATTATTATTATTATTATTATTATTATTATTATTATTATTATTATTATTATTATTATTATTATTCAGTGCTGCGCTGTGTGACAAAAGTAAGTCACTCTTCGCTTCTCTTGTTTTTTGAAAGCAGCATATACTGCGGATGAACCGTAAATGCGCAGGACTCAACCCTCGTTCAGTATGCCACTCTTTCTGTAATTTTGCAGACTTCGCAGGTCGCAGAACAGTATCAGTCAGTGTCAACGGGTAATGCTGGTCGTATTGAGGCGAAATACTGAAATGCTTTTGCTTTGTGCACTGGTCAGTATTTGAGTCCAGGCTTGGTGTTATTGATCCATATCCCCGCCGCGGCGTCTCTCCATATCCCCGCCGCGGAAGAAGTATGACAGAATCGGGTGATTGCGGTGGCTGTAACTGCGTTATTAGTTACTCTTTTCAAAAACATTTTGCGGCCTTGCGTTCTAGGGGCGAAGTCTCACAGTCACCGGGGAAGAAAATATTTTCGACCGGAGGGTGAACAGTGCCTTTAAAGCAGCACTTCAGTGATGCACGGACGGACAGCAGGCCAAGAACTCTAGTGATATATTTTTGATATGTCTTATCTTGTTCCTCATAATCATGATGAAAATATGGATTATCATGTTTTAAGCTGAATTGTACGGGCTTGCGTGACCTATTTTGTCTTCGATTTTTCCTCTCATATGCTTTATTGGTAAAGCTGATGCACACGTTTTGTATTGTGGTTTAAGCCTACTTCGGTTAATTCAAAGAATAAACGAAGGAGCGAAGAGAATCGTGCGACAATGCGGATGCATTACTTCATGGACTTGCCTAGCTTCGTTTAATTACTATTTAAATTTCTGGATCTGAGGTATTCCACCGAGTGCCATAGTTTTAGTGCGTGCTTTAGACTTTTTATCTCAATCGGGGCTGACTGAAAATTAATGAGATGAACCTTTTATAGGCCCCAGGCTGCTGAAATTCCGGTTGGTGCACTCTGCATAGTGCTGTTGTCTTCACTCTGTGCACGGCTTTTTGTCCCCAGGGTTGTTCTACAGGAGCTTTCACGGGACGTCCTAGCCAGCACAACTTCTGAGTTTTGGCAAGCACTCATTACGGCTGAGGCTGTTTCATTTCATGTTTTTTTCTGTACAGGTCTAGGCTGTTTGCAAATATGTATTCAAGTTTTGTTGTTTGTTTCACCTTCAGGACTACTACTATTGACCAAAGGGACATCACAACACCTTGTGAGGGTTTGATTAGAGAGCAATGAGAATGCTATCTTAGCAGCTTGGCCTTGTGATATTTCCAGTTCTATGGTGGGCATCTGTACTGTACAGAAACTTTTACCTACAATCCCCATATACAAGCTGTATCATACAAATGAGAAAGGACATCTTGGGGATGCACTGTCAGGAGCCATACGCACACAAGCAACTGTATTCTTCTTGTCTTGTGCCCTTGTCTGGCTGTCAAGGTAAGTTCCAAAGACTAACCAGCTCTAGTGTGTACTGAAGCGATGCCGGTGTTGCCAAGACAGGACCTTCTATACAGTTTTTTTTTTCTGTGAGTGCACAGGAAATCGGCCATCATGCAGTATGCATATAGTGCAGGTAAGAAAAACTGTGCAAGACGTAGCTCACGAAGCACTGTGAGTACACTTATTTGGTCCAATTTTATTGCAGACTCTTTTCTCTCTCAGGGTAAGCCACAAAAGGTAAATGTTGTCAGCTTCAAGTTTTGGTCCAGCTGTTGACACTGACGGCATTCAGCTGCATAGCTTTCTGCGTCCATGTGGATTTTTCTTTTTTTTTTTTTACTGTTGTTAAGGGCTTCCCCTTTTGGGTGGATGCTTGAGTTTGGTATTAACGAGCGCGCATTGTGTATAAATGCCACTGACAATGGCATTATATGCATCTGGGTTTGCTTCTCTCAAATTAAATTGAGAGCATATTGTGTACAAATGCCACTGACAACGTTATTATATGCATCTGTTTGGCCTGCACAGGCATGTCAACCCAAGAATGGCTTGATCTTGCTTCCGAATCCTGATTAGCAATTCAGGTGCAGCTTCGACTTTTTCCAATTTTGTTTTTATTGATTGGGTGGTCAGACAGCTGGTTTCTGGCTCCTCATGCATGTTGATGCGAGACCAAGTGGCTGGCTGTACTTATTTCCTGGTTCCAGTTTTTGTGTATGTGTATGCGTACGCATTGGAATCAATAAACAGTAGCAATGATTCATCCCTTGTATTTTGTGCTCATTATCTTTGTTGCATGCATTTAAGCATAACTAAAATATTTCATAAAGGCAAACACTTGGTTTTATTGGGTGCATGGCACAGCTTTTATTAAAAACTGGGCACATAAAGTTGCCTTAAATGCAATCTACATTTAAGAATTGCAGATATTTAGAATGAAAGCTTTAAAGAGGTGTGCCTTTAACCCAGTACGATAAATCACGCTTGACTCAGAGGGTTCTAAAATATGCCATGAAACTAATTTAAACTATGAAATTAATATTGACTGCCATTTCTAAAAAGTAAACTTCAAAATATAAAATAATAAACGTATAAGTTTTCTGGACCTTTTTTTGGAGGAGTATTACCAGGCATATAAAACCTCTTTTTGCCTGTCTAGAGAACATAATAATATAGATTTCTTGTAGACTTTAGCATATACCTGTGTAGACGTTTGTTAGACGTTGCGCAGCCCTTATTGTGTGGAACAAATATGCGAGCAAACATCGTCTTCCACTTGCGGAGAAACCTCGAGAAGCAGTATTTATGGCCGAATTCTTAGGGCGCTTTTCCCGTGTTCTTTCTGATGCGTGTTCATTGCTTCAAATGATGGAAACTTGTAACACGTAGCTCGACGCTTCCGCGGTTCGGTTACATTTACGTAGTGTTTCGAAGTAAATAAATTATTCCGTCTACATCATGGGTCCTTTACATTTAGTTCTTTGTAGGCAATGGTTAGAAGCGGTTACTGAGAGTGACAGATTGTTAATCACAAATGTGCCTCTTTACAGATAACATCCGCACTACATGCGGGGGGTTAACAATTGGCTGCAGCTTCAGGGCGCCGATGCGTGATTATGGGCAGATGTTACTCCGCACTAATCAGAACAGCCCAGACCCCGCACTAATCAGAACAGCCCAGCAGATGACACGCATTCCATGAGCAGGAATTGTGGGCAAACTTCGCCTTCACCTCTTCCGTCTTCCGGAGCGGTAGCGCCAGGCAGTCGGTTCTCGCGTGGTGCTATTAAAGAATTGGCTGGCTATACAAAGGAGCTACATTTGTGCTACACACAAATATTATTGAAGCTATAAGGTTGCTGTCTCAGTGCATCAATCAGCGAAACCTGTATGGCATTAGATGTCCAGAGGGCTGGAGATTGGAGGCGCGTTTACTGTTGCGCCTTCAGTGCGCGGTGATTATCCTAGTGGGCGTCGGATGCGTGTTGCCCACGACGACGGCGTGTGGCCAATTACGAGTGCACCACGCACTAGTGTTGCTGCGTATTCCCTAATAGGAGTAGAGTTGCGCGAAGGTTCGCCATTAGGAGGAGCGGCTTTTCCGCAAAGTTTGTGCAAGCTTTGCGGAAAAGCCGCTCCTCGTGTGCTGTCAGTCATGCTCGGCGCTGCCAGTCATTTTCGGTAGCTTGCTAGTTTTCTCATTGCCAGCAATTTAGAATGGATAAGAAATAACGCGGTTTTCTTGTTTAAATGCACAACCATTAATAGAAAAGTGGCATTCTTTTGAAGAAAAGCGCTCTGCCGAAAGTTCGACTCGCAGCAGCCTGCGAATTTCTGCTTCTGCCCAGGTGCTATGCGTCGACAGTTATGGTGTATCTCAGTATGATCGTCGCCTCCCCTAAATTGCAGTTGGCTCCCCGGTGCTCTGGCAAGTTTCCAGAGTACACGCATTCCTAAACCAAGAGCCATCATAGCGCGTACAACGACCGCAACCGTGTACCAGTCACCGGCGGTGTCAGTGTGCTGGAGGTCACGGGCAGGTGGCGCCAGGTTTCCGTACGAAGTAAAGCCACGTGATGCCTCAGGGAAATCTGCTCACGAGAAGAAGCTGCGAGCATATACAGGAACACTACCACGCACTCTCGCAGAGATATGCGTGCGGGGATTTAGATGCAGTGGCTGCATCCTGGAAATAATTCCAGACAGCCTCGAGGCGCTCTTGGGGCCGCACAGCAGTTTGCACACTCGGACAGAACAATGGTGAGCCTCTGTCATCAAGCAGGCGGGCTTGAGTCTGTCTTACTTTTTACCAGTATAGTGCGAGTGTGACATGAACGCTTCACGTGTGTTACATCATACAGTATGCAGCCGGACGACCATATACAGATATGATTGATCTTACCGTGTAAGGTCATGAGGGTACCAAATATACATCTGTTCTGGTCGCACTAGGTTGCGTCACCCGTCTTAATATGAATAGTTCTGGACCAAATAAAGGCACATTTCTCCCTATGTATGGCTATATCCGATGTAATTCTGGCCCATATTTATCCAGATATGGCTTTATTTGCGGCCGGATATATTTATAAAAGGCCACATTCCTTATTCTGCTGGGCCCGTTGGTGAAAGCATTTGACAAAAGCCTTGAGCCTGAAAATACGAGAAACCGAGAAGGGCCGCCTCCCGTTCCTCTCTGGTAGGGTAGGGGTGGGGTAGATAGCTTAATTGCGCAGGCAAGCCCACACCCTGTGGTAGGCGTCAGACACCTCCCCATTCGCCAATGAACGCAGGGTCGAAGTTGTTGAATACTGTCGCGCACATCATTGTATTGGTAAATTATCGGAACAGAAAGCGTTCGTTTGTTTCCTGTCCCTTTGCAGGAGATGGCCACTGGTGATGTATATCCTTATAATAGAACGTGCTATCTTTGGAAAGAGAGTAAGTGCCCAACTTCAGGTTCCGGGGGTCACAGATATAGGCACGGTATAAACCTCCGCTATTTGGCACGGCGGCTCTAAGATGGAGCTTCTCCTTTTGAACTATGATCCAGAGATAACCCCTACGAATTATTTTCTTGATTTATAACCGCAGCCGTGTACCACTCCCCCCCCCCTTCCCGTGGTTCGGCCCGACTACATCTACGTAATTCATCTACATCTACTTTCGTTGCCATAGTGACGCGCAAAGGCTTCCGCACAGACCTAGGTACGACCGCTATGATCATTCATATCCATCTAAGTGGGGAGGTTAACCCGTGGTTGCGTCGTGCCAAAACCACGAGCCAACACCGGGACACCGATTTCCCGTCATCTGGGTGCCGAAATATAGTCACCTGGGCATTTAATACATGTTCAACAAGAGTGGTTCTCTGCTCTGTAAGCAGGATCTTCATACGAAAGCTAGATGCTGCCTAAATTATTTACAAAAATCTTTGTTTCCAATTTTCTTCTTTTGAGATTTAACTCAAGAGGTGAGTGTAAAGTACACTGAATATTAATTTGTGATTCATAATAAGCAAAACGAAGCTGCGGGTCACCATACTTGCCGTTATCCTTCGTTTACTTCCACTGGGCTTCCGTGCCGTATACGTCTGCAAGAATGGCGCCACAGTCCCACACACTCACGTGCCTATGACCGCTCGATGCCGGTGGTAGAGGCGGCAGTAGTTTAAAGCGCGTTCGGGCATTTGGTGTGAGTTCTAAGTCTGTCACTGTACCGCGGCATCAGCTCATGGCCTTTCCTCCCTTGGCAGGCGGATGTGGACATGCTCGGGGAGCACTTGAACGCGCTGCTTCTCATTATTGCCAGTTCTGCATCGCGTCATGTGGTTCCGCATCGTTCTGAATTTCAATTTCAAAGGAGGGGTACGAACCGTCGTGCGAAAAGTGATCTCCCTTCGAGTTATACGCCGCAACAGGGGACTGCTAGCCCCTGCCGACAACACCATGGTTATACGGCCGCTCACGAAGGTGACAAGGCCGCCAGATTAAGGCAGCACAATTGCAGGCGATCGCTTCAACACGACAGGAATAAAAGCTTGCGAGAGGCACTGAGCACGCTCGTGCCATGCTTATAACAACTTCACGCTTACGTACTTCTACTTTAATTCGATTATGGGAGAGGCAATATTTTTTTTTCTTTTCTGTGCACTACAGCCTTTCGCTGAGGAGGGTAAAAAAGCGGATTTGACGGGAGGAGCTCCAGGGGCATTTTCACAGCCATTATTGAATGTCATTGTATCGACTTGTCGGCTGATATTAGCGGCAGCTTAGCCAGAAGTGGCAACTATAGTACGGGAGGTAAAAGGACTGCAACAATAAAGTTTCTTCACCTGCGACATGCAGGAGCAGTGCGACTTTCTTGGCAGAGCCCTTTGTGGAGTATCCGGCAGTTAGCATGAAGATGTCGAGGCGCTGCCGGAATCGTTTCTAGTTTACTTCAAGGTTGCCTGAGCACACGAGGAGTGGCGGCTGTCGCAGGGTGCCCATCGTTGCGAAGCGCTTTCAAATTCCACAAGTTATGTCGATAAATTTTCTGCAGGATGCGCCATGTATCAGCCGACAGCCATGACACGGCACACCCGCTGTGATGAGCAGCAAAGAGGAAGCTTTATTGTTGCAGCTATAGTGAACTAGTCGCAGCCATTTTTATGGACTGGCAAATAAACGTTGCTAAACGAAAAGCAAAACTGGTGATCTTGCTTGGTGTCCTATGCACAGTGACTACATCACACTAAATTCAACTAGTGTATCTCGTACTCTTTTGCATCATGTTTATTTGTGAACTGTACTGTATATAAAATAAACGGCACAAAATTTATTTTACCATTGCAGCAACACCCCCCCCCCCCCTTGTACCTAAAATGCCTGGCTAAATATCTAGTGAACATCCACTGAACGTCTCAGAATTATCATGTGTAGGCATAATATGAGTGTTAAGTGGACGTCCACTGTCGTCAAAGTGGAGATTGTATGGATATTATATGAACATAATATGGACTTTTGTGAACATCATATGGACGTCTGATATCTTGTGGAAGATATTATATGGATTTTCAATGAATGTGACGTGGTTAACTGGGTTATAAATGCGGCCTTGACATAAAATGCAGAAATATTTCCCATGTTTGCATATCTCGGCGTGGCCGAGTAGATAGCACAGGACGCTTGCGTTGCTGTTTTTTTTTTCTGTCACAAATTAATTTTTTAGCTTTTTTATGTATTTTAGGTAGTTCCGTGGTTTCGTTACCTTTTAGTTTTTACTTTTTATCCGAGGCCCTTTTTCGCCGGGTGACCAGCACAATAGGGAAGGATGCAATAGGGGAAGAATGACATTTGTAATAATATCGACGCTGTTCAATTGGTATGAGCGGGAAATATGCTCCTTTTGTTTACGATGCCTGCAAATAGCACGTTGAAGCTCTTGCTGCCACATTACGTGGGTCAAATGTGCCATGATTTAGTGAAGAATTGAATGATAATGCGTTTTTCCTTCGGCACTTAGCATAGCTGTACGCTTTTCGTGGCATTCGTAGCTGCAGTCGAGCGGTCCGATCAGGGTTAACGGGAGCTCGCAATCGAAGCGGCGACGGCGGCGATATGTTCGCTCAGAAGTGTGAACGAAGGAGCGTGTCGGGGGCAGCGGATTTCGCTTGCTCGCTCCGCCGAATGCTCAAGTGTGAACGAGGCATAAGATTGGCTCGCGAGAGAGACCCCAAGTACAGAGGAATTACGAATTGGTACAAAAACAACAGACTTCCAGAACCCCACCCAACACTCAGCAAATTACAACAAACACTACTCAGAAAACTTCAGGCAAATACGTGCTTTAATCCATATAAATTAGCACAATGGTATCCCTGCGAATACATCCCCTCATGTTCCCTTTGCGGTGATCAGAGGGCAGATCTAGAACACATCATGTTTAAATGTGAAATGCAACCGCCGGAGGGCCAGCAGATTACATGCCATCACGGCCTGGGATAATGGAGGTCGTCGAGCGCCATCGAGCGACGACCACCCCTGGGGTGATGATGATGATGATGCTCAGGGCCATACCCTTTGAAACGGTTCGGCACCAAAACTGGTGCACAGGCCAAAAGTGAAAGGAAGAAAGAAGAAAGAGAACGAACAAACAAACAAAAGACAGAGGACTGGGAGAAGAGAAGCACGAACAGGATGATGCCACACCCTCCCAGGTGGAGTTCGGGGTGGGGTAGTTGGCTCCACACTACACTCCTACACCACGCCGCACCACATTCATCCACTCTGTTAGTCGCCTCTCTGGGCGGCTTGAGGAGAAGCGACCTCTCAAGAAGAAAGAACACATCAATTTCTCCTCAATAAAGCTTTCTCCTGCTCCTCCCGCCGCGGTGGTGCAGTGGTTATAAGATGGTGGTGAAGGGTGGCTGTTCCTGGCCCTACGGGGCTAGGACTAGTAGGTCAACGCTGCTTGCGGCGGGGGCCAGCCTGCCACCAAATTGTTTATCTGTTGTAGGCCGTCATTGCACCCACCACCACTTAGGTGGTGGACGACGGCTGTAGCGGCGCGCGTCTTTCTCTCCCTCTTCTTTTTCTTTCTTCTCTACTTTCTCTCTTCTGTCCGCACGAGGCAGCTGAGGTGGCTCAGCTACAGAGTCAGTAGCAGGCTCGTGAATTTTCGTTTCCTTGTTATTTCCTACGGCCACAACAATGCCCGACTACTGCCGGAGCACCCGGGATCGATCCCGACCGCTGGCGGCTGCGTTTCAATGGAGGCGAAACGAACAGGCGTCGTGTGCTGTGCGATGTCAGTGCACATTAAATATCAGCAGGTGGTAAAAATTACTCCGTGCACCTCCACTACGGCTCCTCTTTTTTTTCTTTCCAATTTCACTCCCACCTTCCTCAATTCCCTAACGGCGCGGTTTAGGTGTCCACAGAGACAAATGAGACAGATACTACGCATTTCCTTTTCTGAACGAATTTTATTATTATTTCTCACGGTATTACAACTAGCCCTTCAGTGAGTACTTCTACATGTTAAACAGTTATACTCTGTAAAAAATTTTAACTGTGAAATGTTAAGCAGCCATATAAATGGCCTTTTGAGTGTACAATTCCGGTAGTTAACACAGTGTAGGCCCCTATTTGAAAAACGTAAAGAGCACTGCAGAATCTACATTGGAGAATGCGAAAGCACGTATGCTGCTGTTGGTTGCTTCTAGTAGCTTAATTCACTTCTTGTTAGCCCATTTTAGTCCTTAGTATTTTCAAATTGCGCGCCAATCACTCCCTATGCCCTTTTTCGGCTCTACTTCCGGTTGCGTGACGTCACATCCTCTACCTTATTTACCCCTTTTAGTCTTTGGTACTTTCAAATTGCGCGCCAATCTCTTCCGATGCCCTTTTTTCTGCTCTACTTCCGGTTGCGTAACGTCACATCCTAGACGTCATATCCACTACAGCAGCCGATTCTGTCTTTCCGCTTTCACTCCCACCTTCCTCCCTTCCCTTACGGCGCGGTTCAGGTGTCCACAGAACAAGTGTGGCCGGTACTGCGTCTTTCCTTTCCTGTGAACCAGTTATTCTAATTAATTACATAATTAACTTATTGGCCTAAGTATTTTTTCTGTAGCAACATTACATCAGCCTCTATCGATTGACACCACTCATTAACCTCTACCACTTCTCAATTACCCGCAACTGCTGCGGACACGATTTTGCGAACGAGGTCTGCGGATACAGTGTGCGGATAGAAATACGTGAACACAGCGAAGTAACGCTTTCGCGTTAATAAAGTGCATGAACCGAAAGTCACAATATTGATGTGAAGAACAAACATCCAGAGCTTGTCGGACTGAGGTGGGTGGAGGATGGGGGAGGTGGTGAAGTGTGGCTGTTCCTGGCCCCACCGGGCTGGGACTGGTAGGTCAACGCTGCTTGCGGCGGGACTAGCCTGCCACCAAATTTTTATCTGTTGTAGGCCGTCATTGCACCCGATTGGACAACGGCTGTTGCGGCGCGCGTCTTTCTCTCCCTCCTATTTTTCTTTCTTCTCTACCAGGTCACTGCCGCTTGCGGCGTGGGCTAGCCTGCCACAAAATTTTTATCTGTTGTCGGCCGTCATTGCACCCGCCACCGTTCCGGTGGTGGACGACGGCTGCTGTTGCGGCGCGCGTCATTCTCTCCCTCTCCCTCTTCCTTTTCTTTCTTCTCTAATTTCTCTTCTGTCTGCACGAGGCAGCGGCGCGCGTCATTCTCTCCCTCTTCCTTTTCTTTCTTCTCTAATTTCTCTTCTGTCTGCACGAGGCAGCGGAGGTGGTGCCCCGCCGGGGTGGTGCAGTGGTAAGACGCCCGACTAATGTGCCGGAGTATCCGGGTTCGAACCCGACCTTGGCGGCTGCGTTTCGATGGAGGCGAAACGAAGAGGCGTCGTGTGCTGTGCGATGTCAGCGCACGTTAAAGATCCCCAGGTGGTCGAAATTACTCCGTAGCCCTCCACTACGGCTCCTCTTTCTCTCTTTCCACGTTCACTCCCACCTTCCTCCCTTCCCTTACGGCGCGGTTGCGGTGTCCACAGAAAACAAGTGAGACAGTTACCGCGCCTTTCCGTTCCTATAAATAAATAATAAATCAGCTAAATCAGCTAATCAGCGGAGGTGGCTCAGCTACAGAGCCAGTAGCAGGCCCGTGCATTTTCTTTTCCTGTTCCTCATCAGGACTCCCCTGATGGGGCTGGGGCAGGTAGGTCACTGCCGCTTGCGGCGGCGGCTAGCCTGTCCGAATTTTTACCTGTTAAAGGCCGTCATTGAACCCGCCACCTCTTCGGTAGGGAACGACGGCTGTAGTTACTGCGCGCGTCTTTCTCTCCCTCATCCTTTTCTTTCTTTTCTATTTTCTCTTCTGTCTGCACGAGGCAGCGGAGGTGGCTCAGCTACAGAGCCAGTAGCAGGCCCGTGCATTTTCTTTTCCTTCTTCCTACAGCCACAACAACAACAGCCACGACTGAGGTGGTGTGGCTAGTCCTGTTTTAATATAAGCTCGACAGGCTGAAGCGTCTTTAGTCTGCATTCTTGCCTTTAACATCCGTCTTAATCACCTGTCTGCGAAGACGGTGCGAATGTAACGCCTTTGTTCGTAACCTCTTGCAACCGAACGCCCAGCACAGCCATCTGTCATTCAATTGGAGGCGCACGACAGCCTCGAAAACCAACTGGACAGCGAGCGTCACCTAACGCCGTCGTGACAAATCACAAAAAAAGTTGTGATGTCAGCGGCGGCACCTGGCGAACCCGGTAACAACTGCAACCATGCGGTAGCGCTGGCGCTGGCCCCACTGGCCCCGTCGTACTATGCTGCCTACCTGACATGACGTTTTACATATCCGTGTGTGGGCTTGTTAGTGCAGTCTCCGACCCGCAATGGTTGGTTCCACGGCTCCGGAAGGGTGATACCGAGCTTGTGATTTTTGACAAATCCACGTGCTTTAAGGCTGCACTGTTCTGCCGCTGTATAAACCAAGTCGCAGCTCCGGCAGCGATGCGGTCTCGTTACTAAAATGTCAGCGAAGGAAGCCCTCGAAGCCCTATGGAGTGCCTATCAAATCAAGGTAGCAATGTTTACATTTCCTTTTCTTTACACGACACACTGTCCGAAAGCGCTTCAGGATGCACTTTAACAGACGCCAGTGGTTTTATCTTACTCAGCTGGGTTGGTGTGGGCTGTTTTCAGAGCAATGATCTTTGAAATGCCTCTGGGAGGGACTCCACCTGTTCTGTTTTGCTTTCGTGACTGCCGTGCCGGAATGTTACACTTCCTCTCGGCAACTTATGCAATCTGGAAGCGCTCTGTTAAACAAACGTGAAATGCGTCACAGTAACTAGAATAAACTTGAGTTACACAGTAAACAATATTGTTTTAGGCTGTAAGAGCGTGTATTAGAATTGATCAAGTGGGTGGGCGCCAACGAGCCTTGAACATTTTAGCCGGTTGTAGGTGTAGGTGCTGGGATCGAAGATCACATCTGTGGTGCAAGGGAGCTGTATGGAATTTGCTGTAAGCGCGCACATGAAACCGTCCTTGTAATAATGTTCCTGATTTTCTGTGTAAGATCAGCTGTCTTGAAGAACTCTGTACTGCTCCGCTCACCTGACGATCTCATGTTCCACAGCGGAATTCCACCACACTGTCGGAATACATGGTGGAGTTTCGACGTCAGTACGGAGACTGCTTGAAGACAGATTTCCCAGCTAACCCAAGCAGGTAACGATCTGTACGTTTTTAGTAAAGCTCTAAAGCTGTTGTCACGCTTCGTATGCCCAGCAAAGCTAAAATTGGGACAGGTTGTACTTTGGGCTCTCCGCCGATTTAAAAGGTGTATAAGAGCAATATTATACCTTACAGTAATAGATCTCTATTTGGTTCTCCGAAAAATCACATAGCTTTTATGTGCATTTGTGCTGTACAACTCGGGTGATTTTGGTGAAAACGCTGTTGTGTGTGCTGTTTCTTTCTTTTTTATTGTTTTTTTTTATTTTTTATTTTTACTGCCTTGCTGCGATAAAAGCTCTTAAAAGGTTATCTGGGTGGGCTCTAGTCTCAACAACAAGAGTAATTGTGCTCTCAACGCAATCTTGATAATGTAGGTTGCACAAGCTTGTTCTTTTTTGTTTTGTTTTTCGCAAATGTGTGTGGTACAATGTCTCTCTGACCATAGCCTGTTCCTCATTTAATTTAAAGCAGACAACTCGGCTAGTTGGTGATCTTTAGATTCAAGGCACATGGTAACTATCGCTAAAGACAAGGACAGAAGAGAGACGGACATCACGAACGGTTGACATCAACTTGGTTTTATTCCAGACAAAAAATGCATTCAATATGTAGGCAAACCATGTACAAAAGGATCAACCTCTAAAGCGCATGTGCAACGGCACCGTCCGTTTCAAGAATTGTAATTCTTGGGATTATAAAGCTGGATGACTTGCTTACGCAGGACTTTTGTGCCATGTAAATGAGAAAGGTTTCCAGTATTTCACACTCCTTCTGGTTCAAATTTGAAAACTAGCATTCGTGGTGTCCGTCTCTCTTCTGTCCTTGTCTAGCACTAGTTGCCGTGTGCCTTGAATCCTCATTTAATACTTACTGTGGGAAGTCTATGTACTTTATTATTTGGTTAGCTTTAAAGCAGACCTACATTTGTACTGGAAAGAGGAAATAAAAATTTCATTATTATTATTATTATTATTATTATTATTATTATTATTATTATTATTATTATTATTATTATTATTATTATTATTATTATTGAAAAGGCCCGGATTATGTGTGAACACTGAATGTTCATTTGCAGTTTGGGCTGTATCTAAAGGCATGTCCTACTGTCATTTGGCTATCGTTTGTGTATTTGGCATTAAATATTGCTGGATGGCTGGTTCTATGCCGAGTTCTAGTGCACAAACTGAGAAACGGAAGTAAAACAAGTGACCGGAGTTTCCAGAGCAGCTTCTTAGTGCATATTATGAGCATAACATTTCTGAGGTGAAATACCTGAGCAAAGGAATTTTTGAGTGCATTCTATAATGCCCAACACATCTTTTTTTTTTTATTGCTTGATTCTTTACAGTCACAGTGTTTCTTCTAGGATCCTTTTTTCTTATTGTTTGCTTAGGTGATAACCTTGAGTTCTTGGGAGTGGAGATATCAAAGAGTAATGTTTTTTTTTTTTTTTTTTTTTTTTATTAAACTCGGCTTTACAGTGCTGTATATCTATAATGCTGTGGGTGCCATCCTGTGTCTCATTGACCACATTTTTTACCACCCTGATTTCTTAAAGGTCCGCTACAAGCCCTCACTTGATAGACCTGCCTGAAGGATTTCTTCAAGTCGTAGAGTCATACCTGAGGGAGTGTAGCGATGACTGCAACACGGGTGTTACTGTTGAAACGGTGCAGAAAGCCGTCGTGGCTGTTCAAGTGCTCAGCATACTGTCACGGTATGCATTGTCTCTGCTTTATATTGCTTGTTTGCCAGCTATGCAAAACTTGGCTGTATGCCATCTTGCTCCTTCGTTATTAGATCTTTCGTTGTCATTTTGCCATGTTGGGAAGCTAGAAAATGAACCATAGTGTATTAAAGTTTGTCTTTGCCCTCTTCTAGAAGTTGAATTTTTGAAATCATGAGCTCAGTGCTAAGTGCAATGATGTGTAGAATCTGTGAAATATTTGTTCCCGTATTCTTCTATATAATGATATAAAGTGAAACAAGAGTTATTTATTCCTGTATTTTTCTTAATATTTAATCCTTTTACTCCAGTTGGGCTCAGCGCTTGAAAATGAGGGTGGTATATTTTGGTTAAGACGACCATTAACCAAGATCTTCGCTGCATGTTTCTCCTCACTTTGGCATTAGTAGGTTATTCAAGCTTCTAATGCAGAGGCCACATGTGCAGAATCAACAACTTCGACGCTTCTCCTTTTCTTTCTCTTCTCATAGCAATTTCAGCAACATTCCATTTGTTTCAACTAGTGAAGCAGTGCCTCTTGTTATTGTGATTTCATCAGCTGTTGCCAACCAGGTACGTAGCTCACAGTTCTGCTTAAAGCAGTAGCCGTCAGTGGTGCACAACTTGCAACTCATTTCATTTTCTCTCTAGTACACTCAACACTCAAAAGATGCAAATGACCAGAACACTACTGATTTCCTCCTCTGCGTGCTCATCTTTCTCGAAGTGCTGTATGACCCGCATCTCACCTGGCAGAAAATGTGCTCCAAGTAAGTTCAAGCTCTGAACAATATTATTTGCAGCTGTGAAATATGAGCTTTTTTTTCCACACCTCCTTTTTCTTACTGGGTGGACTAGCTAAACTCGGCTGCAAAGGCTGACTTTGCAAGTAAAAAGAGTAAGAGACTGAGAAGTGTAGACTGCTGGGTTAGTTGGTGACACATCATTAAAAGTGATCCAAGAGTCCCGGGTTTGATTCCCATCAAACTCTCTCGTCTCAGAGGTGCTGCTAAGTTGCCAGGTCCTGTCAGCTTGGCCATGTCGTTTGATCTCGTGGTGTCACGTTACCTGCGGACCAGTTAGTGCCAAGCCACGTTTCCTATCAACTATCCGCTGTCTAAGGCATGCTTATGGTTTTTCGCTCTGTGCAGACGTCAATGAGAAATGTTTAAGCGAGTAGAAAGATGCACATACACGAACAAGGATCTGCAATGGGAGCCATTAATTATTGCTGTTTTGTCATGCCCTGGAAGGCGGTAACTAAGTGTTCCTCAAAGTTTTTTCAGTGACTAAAAGGGCACTAACACCTTTGTAGGATGCCATCCTTTGGGCGCGGGACTTTACCCGCAGCATTGTAACTCCTGGTTCCTGGGCCATCATAACATGGTTGTTGTGCCATTCATGCTAATATTTGACTTCTGTAAGAAAGCTAGATTGATGAAGCCAGTCTAGGACACCAGATGTACAAAATTTTAGGAATGGAATAAAAGTGAAATATGCTGCCATGGTTGTGAAGCATAGTGGCACTGTGAAGTTGCATGATATCACTGGTTGGCGTATGCTCAGGATTTTCACCGAGCATGTCGTTGACAAAGCATTTAAATAGCGTACTTGCATTTTATCTTTTTGGGTATTACACGGTGAAGAGGGCCATTGTCATATGGTTGCTTTTATTTGCTTTGAAATGGCCGGATGTTCTGTTTTACATGCATGCATAACCATAGTGAACAAATTGGTTGTTTACAATAGCAAACGTGCACATTCTTTTTCAGGGTCCCCTTGGAGTCAACAAGATATAAAGTTAGCCCATCGCATCTTCATCTTGAAGTGATCCCATTTTTCTATGGTGAGCCTCTTGTGTCAGTTGCTGCATGTTTCCTGTCAATGTGGATTCTTAAAATAAAAACTGTTTTGTGTTATAAAGGAGTGCTGGATATTTTAGCATTTGGGAGTGGCAAAATGTAAAATAATGCTTGTTCAGCTTTATATCGAATGTTGGGGAAAAGTAAGTTATTTTATAACTAGAGTTGGCGTGAATGAATAGTGTGTGTACTTTTCTATGAATTTAGCTTTATTATCGGCTGTGTTTTGCATATTTCAAAGCATTGAAAGGGCCTTTATTTTTTTTTTCTGACCTTGTTTCGCTTTCACTTCAGTACACCTGCTGTCAGAAGTAAATGGAAGGCAATATTGTGTAGGGCATATAATTTCATTGCCTTTTTACTGCATATCTGACACAGATATATGCAGCCTGATTGTCATTGTGGAAGTTGCACAGTACATCATTGGCTTTGAAACAGTATGCCTTAGATGCAGACAAGTTGTTATTATTATTGACAAAATGACCGTTCATAAACATTTAACAGCAGATGTGTACAGCACTGATAAAGGAAACACCTGCTCCTTGTTGTGATTTAGTTTATGTAGATCGTGTACGGTGCGCTGTGCAAAATGGATAAAACGTTTAACCATTTACTAATCGTTTTCTTAACTTAATTCATTCATACTTCTAGTTTGTTTTTTTCCTATGACCACAGCTAAAGAGAGGTAATTATATAGTCAGATATATTTTTTGCCAGTGTGCAGCAGTATTCATAAGTGGTATCATGGAAACAGTGGTGGGCCTAAACATTGCCACGCTTCGAGGCTGGTAGTTACATAGACTGTTCTGCTCATTCATTGCATATGGCATCTCTAGTATGTGTGTCCTGCATAGCATTTCAAGTGATTGTGTGTGTTGTAATTTCTTCAGAGTTTTTGCTTTACTTTCCAGTTTTTTTACACTTTAGAATTTTCCATCCTTGCACTGTTGCCTTCAAGCTACATTAGATTCTTGTGCTGTACCTTTAAAAATATATCACGTTTATTTTTTTTTTATGCGAATGCATCTAATGCTAGCAACAGCTCAAACGGCTTGCTTTGTGTTGCATATAGTAAATGTGGCAAAGGGAAGCTGTACTTATTATGAGAATGATGCCGCGCTAATAAAACTACCGTATTTACTCGAATGTAACGCGACCGCAAATGTAATGCAAGAGGCGGCTTTGCATATTGCCCAATGGGAAAAAAATAGAACCACGAATGTAATGCGAGATAAGCGCTTGAAAAAGTACCTTTTATAGGCATTGTGGCTCTTGCAGTCTCATCAAAAATGCTCATTCGTCGCCGTTGTCATCAAAGGCTGAGTTCTCGGAAAGCAAGTCTTCCTTTTCACTCTTGTCCTCCCAGACGGTGGAATTGGAAGCCTTTATGATCAGGCTCACATTTAAAAGTCACCTCTTGCTGCACCCATCACCTACGTATGGTAGATTAGTCTGGCCATCGAGCGACTGCAGAATTTCCGATTTTTTTTGTCAGAATAGCTTTCTTTTGAAGCGAGCGTCGTACTGTGCACGGCACATTGCCAATGTGTGAAATGCGATAACAGAAACAACCACATTAATCCACTGCGAAAGATACGGCAAGTACGGGATAAAGGTGACAACATGATCCTGAGCCTACGAGCATAAAGCACAACGTTTCCACTTTGAATGGATTGGGATTTGGCTGTTTTGGCTTCCCTGGCATCCATGTCGCCAACATAACATTGTAAAACTGTGGGAACGGAAACCGAGTGGTGATGGGTTCAATATAGCTGCTCCCCGGCGCTGCTTTAGGCCAACCGAATCGCAGTATTTGATTAGAACGCGAGGGTATACTTTGAGATCCAAACATTTTGAAACTCGCATTACATACCAGTAAATATGGTAGCTAATTAAGTTGTGTAACTAAAATACATGCAGTCATGTTTCTTTTATTTTTCCCTCTGATTATAGAATTCAAATTAGAATATCTTGTGTGATGCTGCTTGTTGGATGTGGGTACTGCATTGTTGTGCACAATTCAATCGTGGTGCTTTTCTGCTTTTTTTTTCTAGACTGCCTCTCCTCCAAGCCCTGCTTTTTGCCTGCGTCAATACAGATGAAGCTCATTCATGTTTTTGGTGCAATTATTTGCGGAGCTCAGGTGAGTGTCCTTGTGCACCTGAATAGGGAACAGGTGCTACTTACGCTATCCAAAAGCACATTTTCTCCCCATGATTTCACATCACTTCAAACTTTACTTTTACAGATAGGGCAAGTAAGTATTTGACCAGAAAACAGTTGACTTAGTTTCGCATCTTGTTGTTGTAGTAGTCAGTACAAAGCTTAACTTGGTTGGGCACCTTCACTTTTTTTTTTTATTGATCATGATTAACTTTAAGCAGAAACATTGTTAAGGTATTTTTACTCAAAATGTGTGTAATGCAGTTGATTGCATTCATATTGACTTTGAAGGGAAATGCAAAATAGTTCAATACATTGATAATTCGATATGTAAAACATGGCAACAGATGAGCTCATCTGCAACCCTGAAGTGTGAATATGGTACACCTGCACTAACAACATGCTTTCTACAACAACTTGCTGCTCGCTGGTGGTCTGGCAGAACACTGCTTGCTGGTTGTCGATGCCACAGGGGACTGTGCTTTTAGAAAAGCCTTTGCCGTTTTTTTTCTTAAGAGGCCTAATTCTGTTAAACTATGAATGCATTAATATTTCAATTGCAGTCGGTGGTACAGTACGGGGTACGTGAAAACATCTGAGAGTGCCTGAGTGGCTATGAGGAATTGAACCCTATTAATCCTAAACTACTACACCAACTAGAAAAGAGGGAAATAAAAAGTCTAGTGTATACTTATAATGCAGTATTATGTCAGAAATAAGTATTCATAGTTAAGTGCCCAAAGATACGGGATCGAATCCCGGCCATGGCGACCTCTTTTCGATGGAGGTGAAAAGCAAAGCGCCCGTGTGCTGGGCGATGATGTCAGTGCATGTTACGGAACCCTAGGTGGCCGAAATTTCCGGAGCCCTCCATTACGGCGTCTCTCATTGCCCGAGTCGCTTTGGGACGTTAAACCCCATAAACCAAATTGAACCAGACCTATTCATAGTTAAACATTCTTAACATTCTGTTCTTATGTCTTAACAGCTTAAGCATTCCGTTCAGTGAAAGAAAAAAAATAGTTACTCGTGAATTTTTTTTAGCTACTCAGCAGTGTTGTGCCAAAATCGACTGTGGGCTGTCTTGTAGAAAGCTTGATCTGCTGCATGCTGTTGGTGGCATGGAATTGTTCAGAATATGCCCCAACACCTTCAGGGAGGCTTAGAAAGTTGCAAATATCCCTGAAAACGGCGAAAATAAACCTTTACTGACTATACCTGTCGATTCTGCGAGCTGGGTGAATCAGTCATCCGTTCACACGGAGCTATTATTTGGATCTACAAAGTCAGTGTCAGTACAGCGGGCTTATAAGAACATTGTTGATGCTGAGCAGAGATCGTGCGAGACAGTGATACCACATTGGATGCTGTGCTTGATGACCACTCAATGTTGACAGGTTTTGCAGAGTGTTTGAAAATGCTGTGTTATGTGGCTGACAAAAAAAAAATCCAAATACGAAAGTGATATAAAATTCTTTCGCAACATACTCGATAGGGTTACTTTCTCAGAAGTGGCATATTTAACAGATTAGGCCATATCGCACTATCATCCAAGTCAGACAACTTGAATCGATGTAGTGAAAAAAAAAAAGAGCTAAATAAATATTAAGGAGAAGACTTCAAGCATTGTATTTTTTCTCTTAATTTTATTCTTGTAGAATGCACTAGGTATCTTATCGCATGAAGTGGTACATTCTGTGTTCGTGCATGCGTCTGTTTTAGTGTCTATGACACACTTCTCATTCTACCAGCTGTTTCTTGTTTTTTTGTTTACGTATGCCTGCTGTAGATTGTATCGGCACAGGCTTTGGATAAGTTTCATTTTATTGGTTACTGTGCACTCTGCGCATAGTTTGTCTGGATGCTGGATGGCTTCGTCAGTATAGTCCAGGAATGATAATGTGTGTGTGTCTCATCTAGTGCTGTATACCTGGTTTCTTTGTTGATGCAGCACAATGCTCAAGTGGCAATAAACCAGAACACAGTAGAAATCCTGTTCCACAGACTGCGTGAGCAGGAGTGCCCCCTGGAAGTGAAGATGACAGCAGTTCGGTGCATTCTCCAGGGTATCGTTACCCTCTGTGCCTCCCCACCAGAAGCAGTAAGCATTCATCTAGTGTTTCTCTTTTGGTCGCTTTCTGTTATGTCCAATTGTTCCACTTGTAAAGAGGGTACCATTGGTGAGAGAAGGGCATATTATTTAGGTGCGACGGGCAAGGTACTCACTATTTCAGGCTTTCTAAGCTTGGGTTGCTTGAATATGCTTTTTGCAGCATTTGAAAATGAATTTTAAAAGTCTGTGTAAACAAAAGCAATTCAAATGGCTTACAAGTGGCATGGAAATAGCATGAAGAGCTGGCTTAAATTTGTGGCATAGAGTTGTAGCATGGGGGATGGCTGGGTGGCAACGTAGAAGTGACAGTGTGTAGGGTACGAGCTTGATGTTATATACAGTGTTCTGCAATTTTATCTGAACCATTCTAAAAAATTCTCCCACCTCAATGGGAGGCTCAGTTGCGGTGAAACCACGCTCAAACTTGCGCATTATTGTCCCTTTTGTTGCGTTGTAAATTCGTTGCACGTGCAGCCAAACGGCCACAGTGTCAAGAAACAACCACAGCAGACAGTATCGCTCGACAAATGGCCATCCGTTTATTCTCAGCTTGAGAATATATAGGTAACGCAAGAGAAAGAAAGAAAGACTAAACAAGAGGAGGAAAAGGTGCCACACATGCGCCGGTAGCCCAGGGCTGGTTATCAATGCCAGTCTGCGGCTGGTCAAACTAGGCTATCAGCAAAAATCTACAATGTGTTTACCTGGCTTGGCCGCGAATGGAGCAAGACCAGAACCGTCTGCGACGAGATTGAAAAGAGAAAAATGCCATTGTAGCTTTTCCGGTAAAAAAGGCCATGGTGGCGCCATCTGGCATCACTAGAGGCAAGCTCCACGACTCAGAAATGCAAATGCAAGCACAGTACATTTTCATAGTAATGCCAGATGGCGCCACCAGTGCTCTTCGCCAGAAAGTTGGCATCCATGTTTTTCACTCCACCAATCTCTCCGAAGACAGTTCTGGCTTCTCGTCATTCGCGGCCAAACGATGTAAGCACAATTTTCATTCTTCTTACACAACAAAGGGGACAACAAAGCGCAAGGATACGTGCAGTTTCACCGCAAATGAGCCTCTTGTTGAGGCGGGAGAATTATTCAAGACGGGTCAGATAAAGTTGCAGAAAGCTGTAGATAGTCAAGTCACGAAGGAACAGAACTGTGAATGTTCTAGAAGTGTCATATTGACTGTGGATATGACATAACAAAGCTTCTTCCCGTGCACGCATGCAGCAATTGCCAGTGCTGAGCTACTTTTGCAAACATTTCATGCTTAAATTGAATGTCAGCCACTGGATTTACTGGCATTTTTAGTGCTTTATTGCTTGTCTAATTACCTGGTTGAAAATAATAGTCAACTACATGAGTTCATGATAAGCTGTTGTCAATCGGCTTTCCATATCCAGAGATTCATGGTTTGGTGTCTTCTGTTTGTGTATATGTTTGTTTAAAAATCACGAATTACTCACAACCACACTTTAGGACAAAACATGCAATAAAAAGTGTTGCCGCACATTTTTACTGTCAAAACTGACAGCGCAGTTTCAGTTCTCTTAACGATAGTGTATTGCTCAGTAAATAGTTTAGCACTAATAGAGCAGGTCGCTATGTATACTGACATCTAGTAATCAACAGATGAGAAATGAATGCTACTATCTATTTGTCTCACAGAAACCTACTAAAGGTTTGCATAAATAGCTTTCATAAATTAACACTTCTTAGAGTAGAACAAACATGATGTAGCTGCTTTATTTTATCATGCATTGTGCTTCTTCACTTAAATTATGTTGCATGGGTTTCTGTATGTATTTGTCTTAATTGAAATTTGCTGTGTGGGGGCTAGACATTATTTCAAAAGTGACTCTGTTCATGCGCGGTTAAAGTTATCATTGAGCTGCCTTTCATGGCTTCTCCCTTTTATAGTTTTTCACTGTTTGGAAACCGGAAAGTTATTGAAATCATTGCATACACCATCTGTGTTGTGCAAAGTAGTTCTGCAGTTGATATCTGTGCTTTGATTGTGATGCAGAGAAAGGTGGACCTGAACGCATTCGTACGGGAATACTTGGGCACCTTGTCTAAGCTAATGACAGAAGAAGAGAGGCCTACGCAAGTGGACACTGCTCAGTGGATGATGAGTGAGTGACTATGTCAACAGGACGGTCCACTTGGTGTGACTTTTGGTGGTCCTCAAAAGTTGGCGAGACATTCTTTGTATTTCCTTCTCTTTGCAGGTGGTCTGCAGGAGCTCTTTTCATCGAACTGCACCATGGCCTTAAAGAAGGTGTTTCATGACAACGAACTGGTTGAACGCCTCATTCGCTCTCTTCATGGAACTAAAGTATGACGATTTTGTGTACATGGCTTTGTACATGCCCTATTTCTTTTTTTTTGCTTTTGCTCCTGTTTCTATTGCACAGAACAATTCTTAAGAATTCAACAGAGCTCATCTTTCATGTGTCTGGTCACGTTTTTGATTAAATTGTTGAATAACTACCATTCTTGTAGTGCGAAGAGAAGATAACCGAAGGTCGCTGAGAGTAACAAATTGGATTCCAAGAGAAGGAAAGCGGAAAGTTATGTGGGTGGATGAGGTTAAGAAGTTTGCAGAGGTAAAGTGAATGCAGCTAGCACAGGACCGGGTTAATTGGAGCAATATGGGAGAGGCCTCTGCCCTGCAGTGGGTATAGTCTGGCTGCTGACAATGGTGACCATTCATGAGTGCCTGTGCAGCAAATGTGTTAATATTCTTGGTATGTTATGCAGTTTGTATTAAAGTGATAATAATTTGATTTTGATGTTAATTGATGATGCATCTGATGTTAAACCTTGTAAGTTGTTCAACATGAAAGCACTTTCATGTTATGTTTTGAGGCCAAAGTTTCAAAGTATGCACAATACTTTTTTTTTTGTATACATGAAGGGAAATTTTTATATTGCTTGCATTTCATGCCTGCTTTCCGTGCGTGTTTGCAGCCTTCATTAATGAAAAAGAATAACTCTTGTTCTCTTACTTCATGCCCTTACAGTTAAAGAGCAGCAGTGCCCAGAAAATTGCCACCTCCTCTGTGCGGCTGATTCATGTCTTCCTGTCCAGTTACCCTTTTGCAAAGGTATGATGTGCTAACACACACACAAAAAAAGTGTTTTTGCATTCTAAGTAGTGAACGCCTCATATATACAATTTGTAGCAATAATTTGCAACTGATTGGTAAATGTAAGAATGTGAGTAGTAAGCTTAGTAATGAATGAAAAAAAAAAAAAAAGCCCACTTTTTTCAGATGAGGTAAGTGGCAACCGAGTCGTTCTCTCTCTTTCTCCACTTTTTCTTTTTTCTGTAGAAGCACTTCTCAAGCATGCAGGGTTATCGTACTTTGATCAGCACGCTGAAGACTATGGGAGAGCCTCAGCAGAGCACGCTGGAAACACTTCTGGAATGGGTAAGCTTGTTTTTCTTCATGGGGTGGTTACTTAGGTTGCTTTGGGAGAAAGGCGTCACAGGAAGGCTAGAAAAAATGGAAGGAATCGAAGTAACGACGTTGTTTGGACCCGTGTTTTGAACTGCTTCGTTTGAACTGCATATCAACGAGCAAGATAGTACAGTCAAATCTCGATATAATGGATCGCGCGGAACCGCCAAAAATCATTCATTATTTTGAAATATCGTAATGAAAACCGTGCGGTTATAAGCCAGTGGTCAAATCGAGGTACGAAATTGACGTACCTTGGCATTAGACACGTGTGCAGACAAGCACAATCTCAAATAAAAACGTTGCTCCCACTTCAAAGCTGCTTTTTTTTTGAAGAAATCAGTTATTTTCTTCTACCGGGTGCAGCACGCACGACCGATTAAAAACTCTCTACACCTTCCACTTTGCACACCTCATCGCATACGTCATTGCACCAAGCGATGAAAGTGCGGACTTTGTCTATGCGCAATAAAACAGAGTTCGATAGAACCTCATCTTCATTGTTCAGTGAAGTTTGACAATCTATTATAAAAAATAATTATTATTGTAATTTTATAAAAATAAATTCAGAATGTACAAAATGTGGTGTAATGCCTCCTTGCTCCTTATTTTTGAATCTCTGTCCCGTATATGTCTTTCTTTATGGTGTTGGCTCTTTCGGATCCATGGTTAAAAACTGGCGACTCTAAGGGTTTCTGGAAAAAAGAATAATAGTAAATAAAATATATACATGACCCTGCTATTACACAATGTAGCTGTTTAGATGACCATTCAAGCATATACAGAAGGTGCTTGAATATTTTGGGTATTTTGTTTAAATTTCATAGACTACATGGAGAAAAAAAAAATTTATCTGTAGACTTGCTTGCTCTAAAAGCAACACAAAAGTAAAAAAAAGTCGTGAATATAAAAAAAAAAAACGCAGTAAGAATAATTCAAAGTGTAAAAAAAAATGTGCTACACTTCATCAAAGCATCAAAAAATGTGCTGTCATCAAAAAAATTCCCAGTACTATAAGCAGGTATAAGCAGCGGAGCTGTATGAACAATGCCAAATTCGTAGCGTGTGCTAACAGGAGCTTGACACCATTTATATTGACGTTTGAGGCCACTCCCCTTCAAATAATTATTTCTATGTCACTGCTTGCTGAAAAAAAAAAGTGAACTAATTGAAACCACAGTTTTAGTCATAATGTCTAACTATATTTGGCTACGTCTTCCAATGCGTAAAAATTTGAATTCGACAGCGTATCGAACACCATAGATCATATATGATTCATGCCCTGTTGAGGCGGTTCCGAAAGAGTTAAATCGCTTGAACAGTAGAGGTGATATCATTCCAAGTTTCTTTCCAGATTCTCGTCATTGGATAAAAAGTATGGATGTCTGTCTTCCTGCTTGCAGTTGGTTGAGGAAACCCCTCGCCTGACGGGCACATCGACGCTTCGCAACCTGGAGCTGATGATTCACCTGCTACACTGGCTCCCGCAGCTGGAGTCACACGCCCTCCAGCTTTGGCTGGCTGAGCAGCTCGACTCAATGGTGAAAGGGTCGCTCAGGTCACGCATGGACTGTGCGCGGGGCGGGGTCATCCCAGCAGTCATCCACGTGCTGAGCAAGAGCAACACAATTGGTGGCAAGGCTGTCGGTAAGGGCAGCCCATTGAAACGAGAGCATAACTGGGAATTTGTGGTTCTTTACGGTGGAAGTCGATCATACTCAGCCCTTTGCCCTGATTGATGAAATGAGTTTATGTGGCGATTGGGCTGCTCAGTATATATTGTCTACATCCAGGTCAGTGGTAGCAGCAAGGGGTACACTTGAAAGGAATAGGAGCAGGTAGTATCAACTGCCTGCTTTAATGCCACTTCTACGGAATGTAGCTTCACAGATGTTGGCTTACGTGTTTTGTTATGATGATAAAGGCAGAAGCCACACTCTTTTCAGAAAGAGCATAGCATTTGCCACTGCACCGTTCATGGTTTAAAAGTAGTAGTTCAATGTACGGTTCACTAAAGAGTTACAGTTAAGGGTTTGGACAGTTTGCTTTTTAATTTTGAAAGAATCTGCAGACTTTTTTGGGTATTTATTTTGCCATGCAGCTTTAGTGTTTTTTTGTTAAATAGTATTTTTTGACATGAATTACCAGTGTTATTTCGGTAATATATAATGGGGTAACCCATTGCTGTCAAAAGTGACAAGTTTATCTCGACTTTTTTATCCCATTTAGCTTTTTATGTACCAGTAATTAAAGCTCTAGTGGTCGTTAATTACTGGTGAAGTGCTTATAGCTGTACTCGCTGAAGAAACCACTATCACTAGTAAAGAAACTAACAAAACTTAAGGGGGGACACGGGTCTTTGGGACCAAAAAATGACCAAAAAACCGATTTTCTGAAAATGGCATTTTTGGAATCTGTGGCTATTAATCTACAAGTTCACCAATTTTCTTCTTCCAGAAGTCAGTATTTTCAGCATAATAACGAATTGAAATCATCGCGCGGGCTGAATTTGCGCAGCAGCAGACGGTAAAACGGCACATTTTTCGTTGCGCGCAACTGCCGTTCCGCCGGACCGATCTCGGCCATGTTAGGCTCGTTTGAAAGAGCGCTTTCTGGGTTTCAATTTCCCGCCGCTAGCGCTTGTCTGCCCTCAATGGCCACTGAGAAAAATAACCACAAAGAAAAACGAAAACGCGGCATCTGATTCGCTGCTGAGCGCACGTGACTGCAACTGAGCCATCCGATTGGCTGATTCTATCGCACGTCGTCTGCTTGCGGCGGGCCAGCAGCCGTTGAAAGCGTCCGAGACGCCATTTTGTTCTGAGTCGAGACCGAGGCGAGACGATGCCCCTCAGTAAATTCCGCTCGCGCCACAAATTCGGCAAAAAGAAGAAGAGTGCGCGCGGCGACAACTTTCGGAACCGTCCTGCGGCACCCGAAAGCTCCGAGGATGTGCAGAAGCCAGCGGCAAGTCAAGAAGTCCCCGCGGCCGAAATAGGCCTAGCGAGCTCGGCGGCGCCTACGCCCAGCGGACGCGTCCGCCACGACACGACGATGCTGCAGCCTTCGGACTTGATTGAAAAGAAAAGAAAAGCCGAAGGAATGCTGCAGGAGCTGGGTTCAACCGCAGCGACGAAGAGGAAAGCGGATTTCATCGCCACTTCTGACGCCCGTCTTCTTGACGCGACCGGCGGTTGCCGTGCGGACGATACGACGTTCACTGTTGTGAGTTTGGAGTCGCTGAACGAACTGTTGTCTGCTGTGAAATGTAAAGTGTGTGGCGGGGATGTCCATATTTCAAAAGGAAATCGTGAATATGGTCTAACCGTTAAACTCTCTCTCGCGTGCGTGATTTGCGGGGACATTTCATCGGCATGGAGTTCGCCGCGCGTGCAAGGCAGCCAGAAGATAAATCCGTTTGCCGTGAATATCCTTGCTGCACGCGCGATGCAAAGTACCGGACATAGGCAAACGGCGCTGAATGATGTGTTTGCGGCGATGAACATATCTCATCGTGGCCTGCACACGAAAACGTGGCAGGACTACGTAAAGAGTAAGCTGACGCCCGCAGCAACACGCGCAGCCGAAGGAGTGTTGAAAGACAGCGCCCGTTCTGTTCGGCAACTCTATAACGAGTTGAACCTTGACAACCCCGGGAACATTTCTGTCTCTTTCGATGGTTCATGGATGACCCGGGGTCATTCATCCCACATCGGTGTCGGCGCCGTAGTAGAACTTTTTACTGGACTGGTACTTGACTATGTAGTTTTCAGTAACTTTTGTGCTGGGTGTGAGCGTGGGCCCAAAGAAGGTGACCCGTCCTATGAGGCGTGGAAAGAAAGCCACTTGTGCCAAAAGAACACGGACAAAAAGTCCGGTGAAATGGAAGTTCAGGCCGGACTTGTTTTGTTCGAAAGGTCACTGCAGAAACATGGCCTTAGGTACACGACCATGCTCTCAGACGGCGATAGCCGCACATTTCTTGCATTGCAAGAATCAGCTGTGTACGGCTACATCGAAATCAGCAAAGAAGATTGCACAAACCATGTGCAGAAGTGGATGGGAACGGCCCTACGCAATGCAATTGCCAAGCATAAAGGTGATGCAAAAGAGAGCTTGAGTGGCAAAGGAAAGCTGACAGGCGACCTTGTCACCAAGTTGACATCGTATTACAGCTGGGCCCTGAAGTCCCATGCTGGAGATGTTGGGGCAATGCATAAGGCAGTGATGGCTACCTATCATCACGTAACCTCCAATGATACCGTGTCAAATCACACCCTCTGCCCGACAGGCGCAAACTCGTGGTGCCGCCAGAATGCTGCTGCAGCCAAGGGAGAGCCTGCTCCCAAGCACAGATACAGTTTGCCACCACATGTGTGCAAAGCACTTTTGCCTATTTATGAGCGTTTGGCAGACCCAAAGCTGCTAGAGCGGTGCCAGCAGGGAAAAACCCAGAACAGTAATGAAAGCTTGCACTCCCTAATATGGTCACTCGCACCAAAGGAGCGCCATGCGTCACTGTTCTCCGTTCAAGCAGCTGTTGCGGAGGCTGTTGTCCGCTTCAATGCAGGAAACCTACAAGCATGCTCAAAAATACTGAGTGAGCTAAATATGAACCCTGGCGTCCAGAATATCAGGAGGATGGCTGAGAAGGACAGGCGCCGAACAGCCGAATCAGTACGCAAGCGTGCCTCTGCGGAAAACATGCATCGGGCACTGAAAAAGCGGCATTCTAGTCAGCCCAAGCAGTCAGATTACATGCCTGGTGCATATTAGCTGTCTGCAAGTGTAAATATGTATATATCTTTTCGAAATTTTGAATAAATTGTGCCTAGTTTGTTTTTTCCCATTTTCTCAAAACTCAAATTTTGGACACTTGGCTGGTTTAGTTCGTCGATATCTCTGCATCTAGGACAGATAGAGATGTAATTCCTTTTTCTACATAAAGCTGAAGGTGCAGTGAATGCAATGATCGAAGCAGAATTCTTTATTCAAGCTTCAAAAATTTTTTATTTTGCCAAGTTAATTGAAGCATGATAGGCACGTCTTGAAGGACAACTTTCAAAGTGCAGCAAAATTGCTAATAAGGGTAAAATGGAAAAACTGCTTTGATCATTGCACTCTCTGGTCATTGTACTGTACCGCCATGCATTAAAAATGATGTTTTATAGAGGCGTTTTTTTTGCGCGGAAGTACTAATTAAATGAATAATTAATATTATTATCTCGGGAATTAACTGACATAGAGAAAAACAAGTTACATTTTTGAAATCAGCATAAAAATCTGAACAAGAGGGTATGATTTTATCAGGATTGGCTTTAAAATAATGAAAATAGCTCTAAGACCAGTGTCCCCCCTTAAATCAGGATGGGGCAGTGGCCTTTGATCTATATATCTATATTTGCCTTCAACTGCTGCCTTGCAGTTGCATCAATGCACATTTTTTTCCGGTTTGAGCTGCGTACTCCGTGAATGCCATCGCATGGAGGGTGCAAAAGTATGCATCAGGTAATATTTGGAGTTTTTTTTGTTTTTTTGGTAACAGCAGCCAATACTGCAATATGGTAATACAGTAATACCTTGGTCATACGTTTTTTAAAAAATGTGAGGAAAAAACGTATTATTCGGGAAAACATATGATCCGAACTTTCTGATATTTAAAAATTTAACTGCTGAATGAGGTACAAAGGCATTTAGAATTGAGACTTTCACTGTATTAGAGTGTACGTGAGCATCTATAGCCATCCATTATGTACAGCTCCTTTTTTTAGCTCTCACAGAATTCAGTCCGTATTTGCACTGTCCTAAGCGTAGAATAGATTTAGTAACAAATCCAGTTCATAAAAGGCAATAACAAGCCAAAATCATTTCCTTAGTTGTTTCCAGATGCTTTGCCGCCTTACACCACTGACATGTGGTGAAGCCATCACGATGGCTTACAGTCACCACGCTTTTGCTTAAGATGCGTCCCTTAGACCCGGCCCACTTGTATGCAAGCGAATAGTTGTAGTTATCAAATGGTTCACCCCTGTACCCCTAAGGGACTACAAGTAAGCCACCACGTTTCTCCTCATGAAGTCATGTTCCCGCGGGAACGGTCTTCTCGGGTATTGGCTCGTTGCTTTTTCTTTGATGCTTCGCCTTTTGCACCTAGGCACTGCAGGAAAGTAACTGTGGCGAGGGAGCGCTGCTGATTAGTTTTCAGTGTCGCAAGTGCTTGTTAGCACATGTCCAGTCAATTGCAAAAAATATTATATTACCCTAATTTGTCGAAATTTTGAATGTAGTAACTGGGAAACTGTGTTACCCAGGAACATATTAACCGGAAGAAAAATAGTGTAACTCAATAGTAGATGTTTTACTGCCTGCGATTTTGGGCTTACGAAACGGGAAATCCTACGAACCGATAACATATCAACTTCATTTTACTGTATATTCCTGAAGGGTAAAAATATACATTTCAGGAGCTTTAAATTGCAGTTCTGGATGCATTACTTTGTGTCTGTATATGGGTAATCAGTTATCTTGGTGTATATCTTGGCCCATACTTAGCACACTAAAACCTCATTAATTTGTTTATTTATTAATACTGACTTCATAAAAAATGTTGATTAGCATTTCTTAGTACAGGGTGTGAAAGCTTTTTTTTTTTTTGTTCTTGCAGAGCTTAGTTTGCATTTGGGTTGTCTTTAGTTCAAAAAAGATTCTGTGACACATCCGGTCCATTGACAGCAATGGCAAGCCGAGGTCACTTTCTCGTTACTGGAGGCTTCACACCCTCGCACCAGTGCACTGTGGAGAAGTGTTCACCGCACGAGACCAGCTCTTATTCAAATACCGAGTTGTTCTCAGTGGCTACGTCTCGATGCTGCTAGGCACTGCAATGCCACAGCTGCATTTGTTCTCTTCCTGTCTAGTCTGCGGGAACGGCCTTTTCATATGTTACATTAGCACGTCATTCTTCAATGTTTCGCCCCTGTGCACTTAGTCATAGCAGAGAAGCCACCAGGATAGGTGGTCACCATTTTTCTTTAATTGTGAGTGTCGCATGCTCTCAGATTCACATGTTGTTGATGATACGGCCATAGTTTGGTAAACCGTTGGACGTAGTAGCCAGGAAACCATGTTATCCGGGAGCCTAATAAGCAGGAGAAAAGTGGTGTAACTCTATGAGACATTATTACTGCTTGCAATTTTGAGTATATGAACTGGGAACATATCAACGAGGTTCTACTGTACTGGTTACTAGTAGTTATTAGTATTGGTTAATGCACATAGGATGGCTACAGCTGGGGGAGGATGGGGTTAATTGAACACCAATGCCAGGAGGCCATTTTCCTGCAACATACAAAGCTTTGCTCCTGAGGATAATGATAAGTGCCTTCTCCTGTCAAAAGGTGCAGTCATAACTGGGATCTGCGTACTGCACTGCTTTTTATGGGCAGTTTTGTTATGCTAAAAAAAAGGGGGGGAAAGCAACCAATAATAGACCAGTATCTTCTTTGATCCCTGACCCAGAGTGTCGTATTGACTCCTCTGAGCTGTTCTAGCAGTTGGGAGTGACTTTTAATCCTGGGATTGTAATGGTTCAGTTAATGCTACATTGGGGGTTTTAGTGGTTGCAAACTGGCATGGAAGAGCTTCAATCCCCCTGTAATTCAGACAGTCATCCGTAAGCCTCGTTGAGTGGAGGCTCCCGAATGTGACATTTTAGTCCTCCCCTTGCATGCCCTTAACATGAAGACTCACTGGGTCTTGAGACTAGTACAAATTTGAGGGTCCAGAGTTTCAGACATCTTCCCACCATGGTCAGAGATTTGAGTGGCAGACAGATACTATAGGCTTCAAATGCGGTGAGTTGGCTGCACTTTCCATATACTCCAGCATAGTCCAGGTGCGTGACCTGTGGGCAGCCCTCCCTACCTCCACGTGATGTGTCACGAGAAACACAATGTGATGTGTTCTGCCTTGCTTTTTGACGTCAGTGCGGCTACCTGTGCCATGTGAACAACTTTCTTCAAGTCATGCTTAAAGGCTTATACTGGACTTTGCAGCGCAAAAAGAGGTGCAAGATGAACTGGAAGGAGACAAGAGAGGCGAGCGCTGTAAAATGGGGAATGCATCACAGTTTTGTGTGATATTCTTGCATGTCTATTGCCTTCTGGTTCGCCTTTTGTCTTTTATTTTTTGCATTGTACTTTCCAATATAAACCAATACCAGCTTACTCAACTGTCCATCCTTCTTTAAGGGCTCATTCCTCACTGCTTGTACCTGCTGTCCTAACTTGTGTGTCATAATTCTGAGAATCATTCAGTTCATTGCGAACACTTGCCCACAGCCTTTTGTTGCCATTTTGTTTCTCCCTGTGGCAACAGGGCAGCTGCTGAAGTTTCTGGTCACCTTGGGCTCATGTTCCATAAGTACGTCCGAGCTGAAGGCACTTTTCCACCTTATGCGGCCAAGTTCTTCCGGAGAACAGGTAAATTTCTTTCGTTTCTGCCAATTTTGAAATATGAGACCTTTTTTTCATCAAGGATTGAAACTCCCTACATTTAACCTGTATTGTGCATAAAAAAATGTATTATATTTCTAAAGCAATAGCAGACTTTTCTATTTATAGCTTTAGGTAGTTGTTGGCCCTTTAGATTATCTGGTTATGCAATATTAAGGTGGGACAAGGGTAATCACTGCCACAATTATATAGTGCCAATTGGGAGTGAAGTTTACCTTGGACAAAATAGTCTCTGCATATTGAGAAAATGTAGCAGGGGTCAGTGATGGATGAGAGTGAATTGGCAAACCGATGCTGAACAATATGTGCTGTACTATAGTAATTGTGAGATAAAGAAGCTTAATTGCGTTGCGACTGGATAGTTCCAGAAATGCCTTGGCTGTTCGAAGAAAGCAGTGTAAGCCAAGGGCCAGTACAAAACAAGATTAAATTACACACCATGCAACTAATGACTGCACAGCGAGGAAACATGCAACATAGTGACACGTAGCATTCACACTATGTTTGGGGCTAATGTGGGCCTTTCCCCTGATGTTTTAAAATCCTAAATTAAAAATAAGTAGTCTTCAAGTTGCATTGGCATGGTCATGTGGTGCTCTTTTGTATCTCTTAGTATTCCATCAAAAAGTCTGTAAGTATAGCATGCATGGCATATGGTATAGTAGGTTCTTGCAAACGCTGAAGAGCCTCCCTTTTCATCTTTCAGCACCAGTACACACTGCCATTAATGTACGCCCTGTCCAGTATGGTGAAAAGTGATGGCTGGCTTGGGGCATGTCACTTCTTTGACTTCAGGGACCCAGATGAGGTAAGACAGTCTTCTCTTTTGTAAGGGAAGTGTGTTCATCATTGTAGTCTTTCAGCTGTGGGGAGAAAGGTGGAACACAGCAGAAATCTTGCTTTGTGTTTACGTTTTATGTGTCCTACGAGTGACTTCAATCTCTGCTTTGCCCTCCGTTCCTCTTTCAGGGAATTGCCATTCCAAACATAAAGAAGTGGCCCGGGTCCGGGTTTGCATTTCATACCTGGCTGAGGCTCGAAAAACTGAATGTGCGGAAAGAGGCCCCATTTCGAAGGCAGCTCTATAGGTTCACACCTTTTCTCTTCTCTTTAAACCTCACTGGCAAGCCTTCTGAGCAAAAAGTATCGGTGGATACGCATTGGCCCGATCGCAGCTTTGGCCTTTTTACATTTAAAGAAGGAAAAATTTCCGTTATTATGCAACCACTGTACTATGTTCACTACAGAACTGTAGCATGAAGTGATTTATTTATTTGTTGAGAGCACCTTTACGTGAGTTAAACTTTGAGTACCACAAACCAGTAATAAATAGGCTAAATGACATTGCAGTCGTATGTCGTTTTATTTTTCAACTAGCACATACTGTGCACTCATGTCAAAAAAGGCTCTGAGCAAATGGCAGTTGCCTTGCGTGCAGAATGCAGAAGGCTTAGTATTGGTACTTAAAATAACCAGCACGAAAATATGGACAGACACAGAAAAGGACAAACACAAAGGCAGAGGAAAGGATAAAAAGTGCCATGTTTTTTGCATTTTCTCAAGTAGGAGTCTATTTCAACTGACCCAGTTTGCCGTTCTAATTGGCTCGGTATTGAGTTTGATTTGATTACCTCTCTGCTTTTCCTATCAATAAACACATCTATACTTAAAAAAATTACTTTCCAAGGTTTCTTTTCTAGACAAAATTTCGTCAGCCCGCTGTTACAGCATTCATTTTAACAGCTGTTGTGTTACCTTCAGTAGTGCTATGTCTTGTTTTGTTTGTATATAATTTAATGCTTAAGATTAACGGTAGGTCCTGGTGTCTGATCTTGCTTTTTTTCTTTATAACGCATCGTAAAGAGATTTCGACGAGTTGTATACCCATCCATAGTGTGCATTGCCTGGAAAAATGTATTTTGATAGATAGCGTTTATGGCATGTGCTATATCAGCTTCCATTTTATGCAGGATGTCTTCAGTCTACGTTCTTAGACTATGTTCTTAGTTTCCACACAAAAGTCAACGGGTTTTTTGTTGGCATATAATGGATGGCAGTTTGTGCTGAATTGTATTGGCATTTCCAACTATGTGTCTGCACCTCTCTTTGCAGCTGTTATGGGCTCGTGTTCGTGTTGCAGGAATGTTTGTTGAATTAACTGATTAGTGTAATGACAGTAACATTTCCTGTATTAAATCACTGTGATAATAAAACAACTTTTTTAGGTAATAATAAACTTTTCATGCGTTTTAGCAGTTTGTACGATAATGAGTTTCATGTGCTTGATGTGCCAAGTTTTACTCTTTCAGCTTTACAACCCCCAATGGGACTTTAGAGTCATTCTTTACTGCTCAAGGAAAGCTGGTGGTTGCTGTTTCCACCAAGAAAGACTATTATGCCATTCCTGTGGAAGGGATTACTCTGGACGACGAGACATGGGTGTGTTGTTGCTCGTTTATCTCTGCTTTTGTCATTATTTTAATCTGCCCCACTGCTTGCTTGGATGTCAGTGGGATTGTGTGGGCCGGTGTATCATTGAAGAAGCTTTTTCAGGAGAACCAGTAAATGTAGAGACAGCTTTATGTATACAGTTGATGCCAGATATATTGAATTAAGGGTTATGTGAAACAGTCAAAGAAATCCCTTTAGAAACTTGTGCAGAGGTATAGTTATTTTGTTGTCTGCTTCTGTTTTGTGTATTTTGTATGTTTTTTTTTTTTTTTTCGTTATTGTAATCTCTGCTTCTATTTTGTGTATCTTGTATGTTTTTTATTATTATTATTAATATTATAATGTCTTGCCACCTGGGTTAAAGCGATCCTTTGATGCCCCGCCGTGGTGGTGCAGTGGTTGGGGCGCTCAATTGCTGTACCTGAGGATGCGGGATCGAATCCCGGCCGTCGCAACTGCTTATTGATGGAGGCTGCTTTTCGATGGAGACAAAAAGCAAGGTGCCCGTGTGCTGCACGATGTCAGTGCACACTAAAGAACACCAAGTGGTCAAAATCTTTGGAGTCCTTCGCTAGCCCGTCTCTCAAAGCCTGAATCGCTTTGGGACATTAAACCCCATAATCCAAACCAAACCGGTAGTCCTTCAAAGTTACTGGATTACCGGTTGTATTTATCTGATCATTATTAATAAAATATCTCATATTTCAAACCGCGCACAGCATCCTTGCAAATGGTGCTGTTCCTGATGGCGCTCCCGCCATCGCGTACCGCGCGAAGCTGTGTCTGGCGTGGTCTTAAGTACCTACACTGCTAGCCACGGTGCTAGCCACGGTAAAATTCCATTAAGACTGTGACATGAGGAACATGCCATGCGATTGGCAGCAGCCTTTGGCCTTGTGACACCACGTTTTTCGTGCGACACTGCTGCTCTGCGGGGAAGCCAGCAGCAGATTCTTCGATCGCATTGTTGCCGAAGAAGTTGCAAAATATAACTGTACCTTGATCTTAACGAAAGGTTACTGCGCTGCACTTGTAGTACACCGATAGCGCGATTAGATGTCTTACGTTAGGCTCTAACTAGTAGTAGTTGGATAGCACTTTCCGCGGTAGCTTCACTGCAAAGCAGGCTATTCCCAATGGCATTTCACAGCAGTGCACTCAGCGGGTGGCGTGTTACTTCAGAACATTGCGTCCCCAGCTTTGGTGCCACAGGTAACCTTATTCATTTCTGTGTTTTATAAGTACAACCTCGATAATTCGAACTCGGTTAATTCGAAATCCCGGATAATTCAAAGGTTTTCTGCGGTCCCATATTTTCCAATGTAAATTTGGCCGGATAATTCGAACAGGCGGCCTGCGCCAGCCCGGTTAATTCGAAAATTTGGACTGCTATGCGGCAATGCCTGATCCATGCTTCGCCGCAAACCTGGCGAAACGACGGCCCTACGGAGCCGCGAGGCAAAGCCACATAGTAATGGTGATGATTTATAGGCGAAACGCCCCAGCCGGAGCACTCTCTGCACAAAAATCGGTCCACAGTGCGCCTCGCGCACCGCCGAAACACGCGCCTGCAGAGGAGAAGACGTGCTTCACTGCAACACGGCGGGCATACCGGTTTTTATCACGTGACCTCGCCCCCACTCCATCCCTTGGTGTGCTTCGCCCACTCTTCCCCCATGCCTCCGACGCTGCAAGTACGCCACCACCACCGCCGCGCCGGTCTCGCCTGCGCCATTTCTTTGTGTTGTGCGCTGTGGTTAGGGGTCGGCTACCGTGCCGTTTTTTTGGGCGGGACTGTGCAGAAGTGCTAGCTTTGTGACCGTAGCAGTGCAGAAATGCCAAAGTACAAGACTTTAACGCTGCAGCAGAAGTTCTGCTTGATCCAGGAAGCAGGCAAGAGCGCTTGTTCGAAGACCGAGTTGGCCAAAAGGCATGGCGTGCCCCTCTCGACGTTGTCCACAATATTGAGCAACAAGTCAAAAATACTAGAGGCTTACGGCAAGACCTATTCTTCGAAGCGATCACGAGTGCGGGCTCCCACGTATCAAGATGTGGAAGCTGCTCTGCTTCGCTGGCTGCAGAAAGCAAACGCTGCCCGCCTTCCCGCCAATGGAACGCTACTGCGGGAGAAGGCCAACGACCTAGCTCTACAACTTGGGCACGAGGAATTTAAGTGCAGCAATGGATGGTTTTGCCGTTTTAAAGAACGCAATAATTTAACCTTTCTCACCGTCTGTGGTGAGAGCGGCAGCACTAACGAGAGCGTTGTCGAGGATTGGAGAAACCACACATTGGCGCCGCTGCTTAGCGAGTACGGTGCAGACGACGTTTACAACCTCGACGAGGCTGCACTTTTTTATAAGATGCTGCCAACAAAAACATTCGCAGTGAAGAACACCGCCATCAAGTGTAGGAAACAGGCCAAGGACAGGATTACTGTGCTGTTCGGCGCAAACATGTGCGGTAAACACAAGCTGCCGCTACTGGTCGTCGGGAAGACGGGGAAGCCTCGCTGCTTCAAAAATGCGCGGCTGCCGCCAAAGGATGAACTCGTCTACAGGCACAATAAGAAAGCCTGGATGACAGGTGCAATATTTGAAGAGTACGTGCGGCAACTTGACCACAAGTTCGCGGCCACGGGTAGGAATGTCCTATTTGTCGTCGACAACTGCCCGGCACATGGCGACATCGCACATCTCCAGGCCATCAGGATGGTATTTTTACCTCCGAACACCACTTCGATCTCACAGCCGATGGACCAAGGCGTCATTCACCACACTAGGAAGATTTATCGGTACCACCTGCTCAAGCGCATGCTCCTTTGCTACGACAATGGAGCCATATGCCTCATGGTGTACGCTTGGAAACAAGTGGAGCCCACATTGATCAGGCGGTGTTTTGAACACGCTGGTTTTTCCAGTGAAAGCACTGTTGATGCCGATGCAGACCACCCATGTACTACTACTCTTGACGAAGAAGGAGCAGAGTATTGCGACCGCATCAATGCGCTCTGCGCAGAGGATGAGTCCAACGCAGTCGGCTTCGCCGAGTATATCAACATTGAGAGCGAAGAGCAGACTGGCTACTCTGACTTGGAGAGTGAGATCACTGCTGGTACGAACATGCGCGATGACAGCGACGATAGCGACGACGACACCGACGAGCCTCCCCGAGCACCTGCTCTTGGTGAAGTTATCGGATCGCTGAACGTTATCCGCAGTTTTGTTGAGTGCCGCGGTGGAAGTTCAGAGATGTTTCGTCTATTTGACCAACTCGAGAGCATGACCTTAGGAGCCGCAAACTACCAGACGCGGCAAACCAGCATCTCTGATTACTTTCAGTAGTAATTCAAAATATGCCAAATAAAGGTAACACGTTCCTGCAATGAATTTTTTTGCCTAAGTCTTATTTCTTGGTGTGTTCGGTTAATTCGAAAACCCGCTTAATTCGAAGATTTCTCGCGGTCCCGATGACTTCGAATTAACGAGGTTGTACTGTATATCGAACTATTTTACAATTTCTTTCACATTCAATATATTCTGGATCAACTTTATATATACAGACATGTACTATTTTTCTCAAGAATTGAACAAGTAATTTACAATTTTGCTTTATCTGATAAAAGATGTAGAAAATTTCTCAATTGTGGTGCCACCATCACTTTCTTCTTGAAACTTCACCATTGATATGATGAAAGTTGGGTTATCGAGTAATCTTATTGATTGAAACTACCAGAGAGTAGAAAAGTTTTTTTGAAGTAAAATCTTATTGAATAGAATCAACTTTGAACAGTAGGGGCTGACATTTTTCTTGTGTTGTAACTGAGTAGTAATGTTGCTCTGTGCATTTGCATTGATATATTACTGCCATGTGTTCCGCACTGCACCTACTTAATTGGCATTTAGGGACTGTGAAAATGTTACAGTAAGTCATTTTGCCTCGAATGCGTGGAGAGGAAGCAGCGAAGGACGTGAGAATGCATGACTTTGCCAGGCTAGCAAGACAGGAAAATGGCAGTGCTTACAAAGGAAGGATTGTGCACCTATAATGAAATGCTTTGCAAGCTTGACATTTTCATTCAGGCATTTATGATAACCGGAGCTTTGCTTTACGTTTTGTATGGTTTGTAAAACGGAAACAGTATTTTGTCGCCAATTTAGATTGATCTTCAGCTTTAATCATGTCTAATTTTATTAAGGCGAAATCCTTTAATGCCTCATCGTTGTCGACAGAAGGTTGTCAGCAGAGGTGTCAGGCTTTTGAGAACGAGAGTTAAAAATAAATTAATAAACCTTGTCTCCACCGGGAATCAAATCTCCATCCCTTGGATCCCCAGCCAAGCGCTTTACTAACTGCGCCATGCCCCGGATCATGAAACGCTCTTCATAATTCCCCTTGTCTACCCTGAGGATGATAGTGAGATTCCGCGAGTGACAGATACTGCCCCTTTCCTTTCCTGTAAACGAATTATAGAACGCCGGTGAACTTTGATGCGTTCTATGAAATGCCGGTTGTGTTCGACAAGGGGCGCGCAATGAACCGTCATGACAGGTCATGACGTCACCAGGCGATTCATGCATATACGAAGCTGACCCCGCCGGGCGTCCGATCCAGGTGTCCGTGCGGCGCCTTTCATTTGCCGCTTCCTTGAATGCCGCACCACACAGCAAGCAGAAGCAGACCCAGATGTGTACGTGGCATTAGTACAACAGGCATCAGCATCGTTTGAAATTGATTTACAGGATAGAAAAGGCGCAGTACTATCTGTCACAATTCTCCGCGGACACATGTACCATGCTGTAAAGGAAGGGAGAAAGGTGGGAGTGAAAGAAGAGGGAGATAGAGGTGTGGTAGTGGAGGGCTACAATGCACCATGCTATAATGGCTTTCACCTCATCGCACTTTAGTGGTCCAAAGTGCCCTCTAGAATTTCAAAAGCTAATACTGGTGACTTTGTTCCTTTACTAATTCACTCTGAGAGAGGGAAGGAAGTGTGTTGAGCTGTTAAAATGTGATACTTAGGTGGAATACTGTAGTTTCACATGCAGGTTCAACACTATTCGTATAAGGCCCTTTGTGCAATGAGAGTAGCAGATATGATGCCCAGCTTCTCGCAGCACTTGCCCCTGCCATGGTGGTTCACTGGTTAGAGTGCTTGACTGCTGAGCTTGAAGGCTTGGGCTCGGTCCCTGCCTTTCGATGGTGGTGCAACGCAAGGTGCCGTGTACTGTACGATGTCAGTGCACGTTAAAGAACCCCAGGTGACCAAATTTAACTTGAATGATGTGGTCGCAGCTCAGTTAGGCATTTATCCCAGCAGTGGCTGCCTGTATGTGCGTCTCTCCTTGAAAATGAAGGAAGCTGTCTTAAGAGGCAGAAATATAGGGGAGGAAGGTTCAAATGCCAAAGTTGCCAGCTGCAGTTTGGCCACTCGTGTTATATATTATGCCATTTTTTTGCATTTGTTGTGCGTCTCATTAGTACATGCTGGCACTTAAATGTTAAAGGGACAGAATGCTGGAATTTAGGCATCGAATTTTTTTTTAGGCCCAGTGGAAAGATTGCTATTTTAAGTGTTCAACTCTGTAGTGGTATTGGTAAAGATGGTGTAAAAGATCTCTACCAAGAATTTTTAGATCGGTGCAACTCCCTTTTTTATGTAGCCCGATGCTGGAAACCATGAGCAGCGACCACGGTCACGACTGGTGGTCGACAAAAAAGATGTGCCAAAAACAAATATACATTTCACTCGCCACGCACTGATTTTAGACATACATTTTTAGTGTAGAGTAGTGTTCTTTTTAGTTTTCGCCCTCAAGGCTGTTTACAGCATAATAACGTATGCCTCGTCGACGAAAGTTTTAGTCTGCACTGTCATCGCTTCATCCACAGAATTCAAAGCACTATGGTGCCATCTAGTGACAAAAGCTAAAAGCATGCCTCTAACGATGCAAAAGGAGGGGTGGTTTTTATTCAGGAATGCACTGGGAAAGAGTGTGAAATATTGTTAGGAGGAAGATTCACCAACGATAGTCTTCCGCTCAACTGGGGTTGATGTCAGCTCGGATCTATCCACCCTCAGCATCGTCGTTCTTAAGCAGTCTACCTCCCTTCATTGTCCTCTGGCGCACGACTAGCGCCTACTGCTGAGTAACAATATAATAAACTATAATATGCACTCTTAGAAGAAAAAAGAAGTGGTCGCTTGCGAAAAATTAGCGATATTTTGCCAAGATGTAGTCACGTGGGGTACTACAGGGAAAGTAATAGGGTTTCTCCGCTAGATAGCGCCTTGGTTGCTTTTATTCTATTTTCAACGGTAAATTAAAATTGTAAAGCCGCTTTTCTTTGACATTGTAGTCCTGTTCTTTGACACTACAATATGAGACAAGATCTTTTCATTTCTGCCATCATCTCGTGACATATTTTTGCCAGTGTTCTGTCCCTTTAAGCGCTGTGTAGAACTTGTAGTGCATTCCATCATGTCAGGCAAATTAACTTGACATTGGCAAACAACACCTTGAGGCCACGAAAGCAACGCAACACTTTCCTGCCGTAAAAGTTTTGCTGGCAACAGTCATGTTTGAATTGAGTTTGCAATTTGCACAGTTCAGACTAGGAGGGTTTCGCTTAATATTGAAACTCGTGATTCTGATGGGACTGCAGTGTTAGTTTGAGTTGATTATAGTTTCAAATTATGTACGACAAAATGGTGAAAATATTGCCTTGCATTCGAGCCATATTTTATCTTGCAGCATAGTGTGGATGTGTGCCATACACCAGCCCGCCGTCCATTCACAAACAGCACCATGTCGGTCTTCATTGATGGGCGACAACGTGTTAGCGTGCAAGTGAAGTTGCCTTCACTTAGCGAGGTGGGTGATCGAAACTTCTCACAAAGGTGCTAAACCTTGAATGTGGGCCGCTGTTATGATGTTCTGCATCCTTTGAGGATAGGTGTTTAAAGTTTTTGCTTGCATGTTAGTGACAGTGTCATGCCTTGCTGCACTGGATGTGGTCAGGACTAGAACGACAGTAAATAGATTTCCGAGTGAGCATTGAACGTTGCTGTAGTTTGTAGAATAATTTGCATAATGTTGCTGGGTGATTGGTTATCCTCAAGGTTTGTTTGCGCTAGAGAAACTTTGGAGTGGTGGAAGCCTTTCATGATCCCACTGATTATGTTAGCCTGCCCAGTGGCCGGGGCCATCAGCTGATCTAAACAGTGATGCAATAGATGCCGTCCATGGCTCTAAATTCAGATAGTACAATTGGTTCCGCAATTTCTATTGGAGGTTAAATTGTACGCTCCAGTTGGAAAGTTAGGTTGTAAGCCAAATATTTTGGGTAAAAGCACGCATTAGCAAACCATTTAGGTTCTTGGAGAAAAGCTATTGGCTGCTTTTACCTGCTGAGTTCATCAGTTCCACCATCACTGCAGTTGTGAGTAGAAACAATAAATTTGCACAACAGACAAGCGCCGCTGGCTCCAGCAGGATGGTCTCATGAAAGGAGTGTATAAACCCAAATAAAACGTTGTTGCAGGGTAGATATATCAAACACCTTGGTTTTGTGTCACATCTTTAGGCTTGCAATGTTTCTATGGTTTGTGTGTTATGCATGCTTGCCTGTGACACACTTGGGGTTGCCACTTGTGCTAGAAGCCAACAGTTAACCTCTTGTAGGCTTCCATTGGTGCATTGATACTGGTACACAGTTGGAACTAATTGGACATTCCTATTGGTTTTTTTAATCTTATACAGCTGAAATGCTTTGGCATTAGTTACATACAGTTTGAACCCATTGTTCCAATTGTATATTCAGAGCTAGTTGGAATGTTCTGATTGCCAGTTAAATCAAGCGAAACGTTTGATTGCAATGCTCCTGGCATTCTGTGCTAAGCCTACAGTCGTCATTCCCAGCATTTTAATTGGTCCCAGTTGGAGCTTCCAGTTGGTTTCAAAAACAGTATAGGAAATTTTTCACCTGGAAAATTCAACTGGACTCAATGGTCTTTTTTGCCTGGGAAGTCTTCTTTTGTTCCAACTTGTGCTCTGTTCCTTTGATCCAGCTTGTGTGCCTTGTTGCATTTGTTGTTTAAGGTTGTATCTTAGAGTAGGTACACGAGCTTATCTTTTTACCCCTATCTTGACAGAATAGGTTAGCAAGAAGGTGTGAGCATTTTTTTCATTAATATTTAAATGTAGTGGCACTGCGGTGGTATACTTCGGTTTACTAACACTGTCAAACATGCATTTGCAGTGGTTGTTAGATGACATCTCTGTGAAATTTATACGTAGGAGGATGGGGGGAAAGGTCTCCTTTTTAATTAGGAATTGTGAACATTACATGACGCCAGTCATTAGCCACATAAACCTTTCACTAGCAGTTAACTAATGTTGGGCACTTGTGGCAGCTCCTTGTAAGTGCGCACGGGGTTTATGCCAGTTTTAGTTATTGGCAGCTGAAGTTGATTGTGTTGGCATCACTATAACCTGAGATAGATACTGCCTCTCTGTAGTCTGCTGCCATATTTTTCTCTTGCATCTGATATGAAACCTCATGTTTCAGTTTTCACAGTGCCACGTCGCGTGTGGGAATTCCAATGAACCAACCACGCCGACTCTTGAAAGGCGAGCAGGAAGTGTCAGAGCCTCTGGTGACAGCATTACATCCGGCACGCTACCCGAGCATGGTCTTGAAGAACATCCTGGCCAGGGGGGGAGCGGAGGCTTCCTTAGGAACAGTGCCCTTGGGTCATTCCTCAGTGGCTGGGACACAGACAAAATTTTCTCCATGGCCCCCAGTGTTCCAGTCAACCTTCGAAGTGCCTTCAATGCCGACCCTGACCCGTCTATCAGTGTGACACCACTGGACTCTCACGAACAGGTGACGGGAATTATTCGCATGGTTTTTCACGGCCAGCACTCGGATGCTGTAGCACGATAAGTTCACGCTAGATCAAGCTGCATTGAAGCGCAGTTTTGGCCACAATGCTGTGCATTTTGTATACTTGCATGTTTTTAATGAAATGGAATTAAAAGCCTTGTCGGAAGAATAAAATGCAGCGTACTTCGTCATGAACTGTCTGTCGTAAAATTCACTGATTGGTCGAAAGGGTATGTGATGTCATTGGACCATGTGACATGATCAACTTGGCAGGTACACTGGTCATGTGACACTACCTAACGTAGTGGCTGGCTAGGCGTCATTTAGCACCTGCAGCTGGTTGTGTGCAGGCGTGTCTAGCCAAGTCCATGTATCAGGATGGAATGGGACAAGAATCCTCGCAAGCGGATAGGGCGACTAAGGAAGTACTATGTCGCTGAAGGCGAAGCATTGGCAGCTGCATAGCTACGGCTTGTGTTATGTAGTGAGCAACAGTAACGGAAGAGGGGAAGTAGGTCAGGCAGACTTCAGACTTTAATTCTATCACATTCTCAACACACAATTTAATTAGGTGTTCCTTAAATTTTTGTTTCGCAGAGGGTCATGATATTACCATTCCACTGGTTTGTGACTAGATGACCACGCAATATCAAATTGGGAAATTTTTTCACTGTTGTATACAATATAGGCTGGTGGTGTACTTTCCGATGTTTATTTTTTGAAAATTCAGTTAGATGTTTTTCGCCATTTATAGTTTTTTTTAAAATCGGGTGTTTTTCGGCTAGATGCATGGTTGAAACTGTAAAACGCGGTGATTAACAATGAAAATAATTCTTAACACACACAAGGTTATCAAGCAAAATGGCACAGGCCTTGTTGATCTTTGAGCAAATTCTAATTACAGTTGATTGTAATAGATACAAACACACTTAAACAGACTGTCAGCAGCCATTTCAGAGCAGTCCTTTGTGTTGAGAGCACGCAATTTTGAGGATGCCCGAAGACGCTTGGGTTAATGCCGGCCAGTCACATGCATGCAAACAGTTTCCAAAACAAACGAGGGTTGGGCTGACGGCAACTGTGAACCTAACTCGAATTCTCATATTGCACTCGTCCTCGCAGTCAGTCTGTAGATCAGTTCTTATCAACTGAATTCATTAGCAGCTCTCCTAGGAGGTTTCTTATGCGAATTCAATGAAAAATACTTGGGTGTCATCTGGGAATGAGGTCTGTTTGTTGGGAAAACAAGCCTTGGGGAGAAGCTGACTTGGAAACAACTGCAGATGGTTTATTGCTAGAGCAACAAGATGCTTGCGGGTGCATTTCGGTGGCCGGCGCGGCAGAAGCTCGGGTGCCCCCCCCCCTTTGGGCTGCTTTTCTGAGTGTATGCTGTCCCATTCCTGTACTCCAAAGGGAAGTAAATGGGAATTTTTTTCGTCAAGGCACTTTTCGGCTTTAACCGATGCCGTAATATTTTTTACCAGCAGATGTTTATCAATGTTTTTTTTTTTGGTTAGAACTGGAAAATACACAGCCTAAAATAGGACTAGGTACTGACTGTAAGCTTCTGATATTAAGTTTCGATTACCATAAGCAATGCGGATCATTTCTGATGCTGCCAAGCTCTATGTCGAAATTGTGGAAACATGATATTACAGCAGCAAGGTATCAGTAATACTAGTACCACTGCCTCGGTATTACCGCTGCAGCATTTATACACCACTGGGTACAAAATTATGCTGGCACGGTGCTATTAGTCACCCAATATACTATGCTAGGTGCGACGAATATATATTGATCAAAGGAATTAATTTTGTAGTTGGGAGGAGTCAGGATGAGGCCAGAAGAATCGGAAGTCTTTTTGTGCTCAAGTAACAGTTCTCTAAAGCCCACTTAGTATTGATTCTTGAATTTTGCTTTTGAAAGAGGGGTCTGAAATGACTGCTTGTAATCAATAAAAAAAAAAAGCATTAGAGAACCTATTGCAAATGAGACACTCTGCAGGGCTGCGTGCAGGCTAGGGTTAAATGTTGCTCTCCAATTGCCGAGAGCCTTGGGCTGCAGACTGTACGTTAATTTGTGCAGTCACTGTTGCTGGCTCTTATTTATTATTATTATTATTTTTCATTTGTCAGTGTAACTTGCTTTTTGCAGGTTTGGGGTTTGTCGAGAGGTCTCAAAGGCCAAATTGGATCGCTGTGTCTCTTTAGTGAGCCACTCCAAGCCTCTCAAGTGAAGATGATGTACACTGGAGGTAATATTCTTTGTTACTGTCTTGCCTCTACAGCTTACTGCTTTGAAAAAATTTTTCAAGCTTAGTTTGCTACCACACGATAACCATAAACACATTCTTTTTTTATATAGGTCCCAGAAATTACACACTGTTCAAGAATGAAGACTCTGTAGAGGTTTCAGAGCTACTAGGGAAGCTAGTTCTTTACTACGATGCAAAGGTATGGCTTGTTACTGGCATGCATTTTTCACTGCTTTATGTTATTTTTTAATTGCCATCACTGGTATTTATTTATTTTTTTCACCATTAGTGTTGGTGTGCTTAATGTATAAACAGGCTTTTTCTTTTGGAGGAATACTGAAATTCTTTGTAAAATAGTGCACCTTCAACAGAAGAGAAATTTTTCAAGGTAAATTTATAAAAAAAAGTTTGAAGATTTATGTCTTCTTCGACTGAGAATAGCATTCATTATTGGCTGATCAAACTTCAATTAGGGGTGTGCAAATATTGAAAGTCTCGTATACGAATCGAATACAAATATGGGGAAAAATGCCTTTGAATATCGAATTGAATATTGAGTAACTGACGAGTGGAAAAAAACATGGAAAATTAAAAGATAGCAAACAGTGTTCATCTTGTTTATTTTGGAATCCACATGGTACATACTTGCAAATAAAATTAAACTAAAATTTAAAAAAATTAGCATAAATTATATAAAATTTTTGTATACTGGGTTTTACGTACAGGAAGGGCCTGCATGGAAACAGGTGTAGTTGTCATATTGCTGCGAAATACACTATAAACACTCATTAATTGGGCCTTCACGGGATTAGAAAAAAAATTGTAGGAGTTTAAGTATGGCTTGAACGTAGTGATAGAGCGAAAGCTATGAATGTTGCAGCAAATTTTTCTGCTGGCACCTGGATTTAATGTGCAGCCGTCATTACATTCGAACGAACCTTTTGTCTTAGCAACTCTCTGTTGTCGTTCTCCTCTACCAACTACCGAGTTATGTCTTCCTCTTTTTCTTCTTCTTCATTTTCTCCCTCTTTTTCTTCTTATTCTTTTTCCTCTTCTTCTTTTACTTCTTTTTCTTCCTCTCCTCCTTCTTCTTCTTCTTTTTTATTCTCCTTTCTTTTCTTCTTTTTTTTTCTCTTTTTTTCTTCTTCGTCTTCGACGGTGCCACGTCCGACGGCTTGAAAACCTACCGTAGTGTAGCTTTCGCTACAAAAATGTCCGAATTGACTTAAAGCTCAAAATTATCTACTGGGCCTGTAAAAACTGCTGAAAGCAGTTTGCATCACAGTAACTATATCTAATTAACAGCTGCACTATGGTTGTCAGTATCTGAAATAAAACCTAAGTAAGAACAACGTTTTTTTGCCAGTTTTGTCAAGTATATTTCGTTTTGTGTACACTGCAGAAGGTCCTCTTCACAAAACGGCCTCGTCACGTTTTGAGGATGCTTCACTGCAGAGCCCACGCGGTCGAGCATTGCGGTGAAGTGCGCATTCCATTCGTAGGGATTCTGCGGTGAATTCGAACATTTTTGGTGTATTCAATAATTTTAGAATATTCGGAAATTACGTTGTAAGTTTTTCGAGTATGAATATAAATCGAACGAGAGACATATTCGATTTGCGTTAGAAATTTTGAATATCTGCATACCCCTAATTTTAATTTATTCATGTCATAATTTGCTCATGTATTGCCAACTCGTCAACATTTGCTGCAGAGGCTCTCTTTGCTTCCTACTCACAAAATTGACGAGCACATCATGTGTGTTGCAGGCATCTTTAGATGGAACATGTACAAACCTTGCCCCAACTTCGACCCCCTATGATGGCACAGTCAGAGGCCGCTACTGTCACACCCAAAATGTCAAGGTACGTTGCTGCATGCTTGCTTGTGGGTGTGGTAAAGCGTGCGTCTAATATGGACACTTTATTATTTCTTATTTGGCATTGGCGGGCAGCATGAGCAGGGATGCGCTGCTGCGTTATCCCTTTTACTATGGTTTTCAGTCATACATTGTATGCATTTCGCAGTTTCGTCAAGGAGATAGCTTCTAAAAGAATAGCAGTCGAAGTGGTAACTCCGATCTTTTTTTTTTTTATTCCAATTGAACAGCAGTGTTGTTAACGGTGACTGATGCATTTTAATAGTTGGACTTTGAGGACCATGTTTTCTTTTGTAAGGGAACGACGAAAACAGCGCTTACAGACGGGACAACAGAAAAGGACCAAACACATGCGCTGACTAGCAGCCAAATGGTTTATTGTGAAAACATGCGAGCAATATATAACAGAAGGGCAAGCAAAACACAGAAAAGACAGACAAACCCATTCGGTGGGCGCAACCTTGTCCGCGGCATACATACGTTAGGCTGTCAACGAACAGTCATCGACTTAGAAATGCCAGCTTCTGTCAGAATAAAGCCATCGATGGTTCATCATCATCATCATCATCATCATTTATTTACCCTTAAGGACCCTTTTGTTAGGGCATTACATAAGGGGGGGAACAACCGTGACATAATACATTGGTCGATAATACAATAATATAAAACAGAAATACATGGTACAGGGTTCATCTTGTAACTATTCTAAAAACAAAACATCAACGTTAAACATCAACATAAAAGACACTGCTGCTCAAGAACAACCTGAAAAAACGACACGCACTAAGAAGCGCGGAAGAATCATTCAGTACTTGAAATGTACTGTTAATAATTGCCTGAATTTATTTGGTTCTGTTTCAGTGACAATGGCATCAGGGAGTTCATTCCATAATGAAATAGCGCTGGGTAGGAAAGATTTATTGAAAGAGTTAGTGGAGCCGTGTATGCGTTGTAAACTTAAAGAGTTAAAGAGTCGGCGTGAAGTGCGAAGCGGCGTGTGGAGGACAGAGGATCTTAGCTGTGGAAAGTTGTAATATAATTTGTGGAATAAACAAAGCTGTGAAATTTTACGCCGAAGTGCCATGGGTTGAAGATAGAGGGATGATTTGATAACAGTTACGCTATGTCGTCTGTCATACTGCGATGTGATAAAACGGGCCGCGCGATTTTGGATGGCCTCGAGCTGATTGATTAGATAGGTCTGATAGGGATTCCAGATCGCTGAGGAATATTCGAGTTTGGAACGAATGAATGTTTCGTAGGCGAGTTGGCGGATAGAACGGGGTGAAAAGGCGAGGGATCGTCTGATGAAACCAAGCAACTTGGAAGCATCCTTACAAAGGTTTTCAATGTGCTCAGACCATGCTCGCTGTGCTCGCTGGCACATGTGTCACCAAATTTGGGAATGTGAAATGCTTCTGATGTCAAGCATGAGGTCTGATCTCTATACCTGGCAATGATTGTTGTCTTATTAAAAAATGCCTCACAGAATCGGCGGAATGAGTGACTATGTTGTTTCAACGTGACTCATTTTTTGTGTCGCTCGTGTGTTCACGTAGTCGCTTAGTGACGCAGCATCCGGTCTCCCCGATATATAGTATCAACCGCATGAAAGCGGAAGCTTATAAACAACACCGCAACAACAAATTGCTTGCTCGCCCTTTCGTTATGTATATTGCTTGCATCTTTTCGCAATAAACCATTTGGTTGCTAGTCAGTGCATGTGTTTGGTACTTTTCTGCTGTCCCGTCTGTAAGTGCTGTTTTCATTTCTCCTTTCCAACGTGAACCAACCAGCCCGACTAAGCCCTCTTCTTGCATGTTTTCTTTCTTTAGTTTTTTTTTTTTTTTTTGTCATGGTTATTTTGATTGCAGTAAAGTTAATCAGAGACCAAAGAGGCGTACCATAGGCTCATGGATTATGGCAGTTTTTTCCGCTGAGCACGAGCTGGAGGGTTTGATACCAAGCCACAGTGGTCATGTTTTGCTATGCAAAAGCACCCTTGTGTTGAAAGTTTGGCTCACAATACGGTATGGCCAGCTGGTGGAATTGGGGGTATTTAGATCAGGGTCCTTCATTGCAGTGTGTACTCCATTGCTCAAGGGTGTGCTCACTTGTAAGTGAGGCACAGATTTAATTTAAAATAGACAAAACAACCGGATTTTGGGAATTGTACCTCGGCATTAATTTCTTACAGGCTTCAGACCTGGGCTTGTGGCATTTGCTGGACAAAGTTACAGTGTGCTCTATTCATGATGCAAATGCCTATTATCAGCTTTGTTTTGAGAAAAACTATGCGGTTGCAAAAATTTTGCAAAATATTGTCGTATATCATATATGAAACACTATGCAGTTAGGGGTATTTTTGTGAAAATATAAAACTGCTCATAAGCAGATCTAATTAAAAGAGAATTACATTCTTGATTACCAAATGGCAATTTCTTGAAAAAAACATTTATTTTGAGAAACATTTATGAGAGAAAGAAATTAGGACTGTAGAACATGGCGCCCATCTACAACTGTGGTATTTCCTGCAAAGCTTTCTCAATGAAAACCTTAGCGACGTTCGTCTTCCTCCTACTAACTAGAGATTGTTGTCTTGGCAGACAGTGCACTGTATTGTGATCTCTAGTGCATTTTCTCTGTGCCTACCACAGGGTGTTGAGTGATCTCAGGAGCCCACTTTCGGGTCTGCCATACAATGCATAGCACAAATTTGACTAGAATTATTAACTAAAAGAGAAGGGGAAGTAATCTGAACTCTATAATGTATGTAAAATCATTCAAGTGCAGCGAGTTTATTTCCTTGTTATGAAATTATGGAACACCATAAAGTGACAAAAAGTACCCCTAACTGCATGGTGTATCATATCTGATATGCCATTAAATACCCTTACCACAATGTGTTGTAACCAGACGAAATAAATCCCAATGATGTTCTAATAATTTCCTACTCTCGCTGCTTCCAGTCAGGATGAAGAAAATGTTCCAACTACCTATCGAATTTGTGCACGAAATAAAAAATGCTTCCTCCTTGCACATTTGCAATTAAAACATTTAAATGATTCATTCTGAAGATCCACTTACTGTACACATGGATTCTTGACAGTACACACTGTGGTACTAAATAATCAGAATTTATTTTCTTGCTGTTTAGAACAATTTAGCACAAAAGAAATGTACTGTATCATATTGGTAAGGTGTTAAAATGTGCGGCTGCATTTTTTTTTAACAGGATACGATCAACTTGATTGGAGGTTTTCCAACAATTTATGTTCTCTTGGAGAACTCTGGGAAGCCCATCCCAAAGTGCTCTCCGAGCTTTGAGACACCCTGCACTCCTTCCAATCACAGAGCCTCAGAAGAACTCGTAGATGACTGGATTGTAGTCCCATCATCATCATCTTCTTTCTCTGGCAAGTTATGCTTATAGGTTTCAAAGCTATGCTTTGCCAGCTAGCTTTTAGTTATTTTTGAGTTTTCACGAATTGAAATAAATAGAGGAAAAGAGACATTTCACAGCATTCAATGCTTAGCTATTAAAAATGTGTGCACGCTGGTTTAGGGGGCTGGTTACTGTGTACGTAAATGTGGTTGATATCTCTCGACGCATGGAAAGGCATTAAAAGTTCTAAATTAACAGTACATAGTAGATCAAGTTCTTTTTGAAAGCTGTATTTTACTCATCTTAGTTTTCGCTAATGGCTTGTTGTCTCAGTTAGTCCACACTCGGCACCTATGTCCTTGTGCCCTATATATGCACCTGGTTTTTTGTGTCGTAGTTGGCACATTGACCTTTGGAGTATTAGTTAACACTTGTTATTGTTATTTATGTACTGTCTTTATAAGCCACATTTTTTTTTTAGCAAATGTAGTCGTTACATATTGCCTCTCGTTATGCTCCGTCTCTGTCAGAACTTATCAGATTTGCTGCATTTTTTAGCATATTCTTGCTCGCATTTATACTTATGCATCTTGTGCGTGTTGTGCGTGTTGTAGAAGACAGTTGCATATGGTCAGCGAGGCCTAATTTTATAAGAGACTATTACTGGTTGGGGCTGTCGATTATGATGTGCCAAGCTATTCTAACGCGCAGTGCATTTTAGTGCCTAGTGGTCTCACTATTTGCATGTATGCATGCCTTTAGTGTTAGCGCAAGTTGCATTTTTGATGGTGTCAGTGTCACGTATGTCGGCAGCCCTGCAGTGTGTGCGTATTTAGTGCAGTTTGCAGAGCACTCAGGCCTCGCCACCACCCTGTTGTGATGATGCGAGCATGTGGTGATGACTGTGGAGGGAGCGCACACACACCTGACTGTTTCTCTGCTTAGGACCACAGTCTGTGCTGCTGGACTTGCTGCGTGAGACGGAGGGCGACCCTAAAACACTTGCCAAGGGTCAGGCATGCTGTTACACTTAACTGCTTCTCCAACAAATGCGTTCACTCCCTGTCCTGCTTGGCCTCCTGGTGTTGTCTTGCTGTCAGCCCACCTGTGTGTCCTGCTTTCCGCTTGTGCCAGTGTGCCATTTACGTATTGCCAGTGCAAAAGTGTGGCTCGCAGAATGTTTTCTTGTGACCATGTTTGAGTGCCTTGCATGCTGAAAGGCCAAAAATTTATGCACATACAAATTGTCACATTAGAGGTGTGCACGTGATCGGGGTGCTTAGAAGTCCTCGGGCGCGGGCCAAGTCTGGGCCATGGTACATACATTTGTCTTAGGCAGGTCGGGGCTAAACACGTTAATCCCAAGCACAGTGTTTTCTAGCGTCCGAGTTCTGTCTAGACGTCAGCCGGCCTAGATTTCCACTACATGCCCTTGCCATGAACTGATCTATCTGCCAGCGATCAAACAGAAAAGCCATCTGTCACGTGTCAGCTATTGTGCGTCTCCCTCTTTTGGTAACACCGGCAAATATATTTAGGCATCTGTTTCTGGATTCGCGCTATACTGTCGCCTCTCACACATCTCTGTTGTGGGTTCCGGCCTTAACATAGCCTCGTTAGAAGCGGGACATAGCACCTAGTCAAAACATCCACGGTCCTTCGGTTTTCCTGCCTCTCGGCACAGGCAATGCAGTGTGACGCTTTGCCAGCACCATGAAAGGCACACGGTGAGCCAGATGAGCTCACTGACTACTTCGCCACAGAATCAACTCCTTGCTCAGAGTTAGAGCCAGTGCGATTTTGGAAATGCAATGAAGCCGTGCGCCCAAAATTTGGTCTTCTTGCAAAGAGTGTACAGTCGAACCCGGTTATATCGAACCCGGGTATATCGAATTTTGGTTATATCGAACTCACGGAATATCCCCTTGAAAATCCCATGTAAAAGTATAGGAAAGCCGCGTCATATATCGAACTTAATTTTACCGGTCGTTCGATATATCGAACTCCGCACCACGCACTGGAAAATGTGCCTTCCCCAATGACGATCGCATCACCCTTGGCCATTTGCCGCATGACGTTTTCAAGCCACGCGCGGGGACAGTTCGGCGACGGCTGGTCTGGGCAGCGCCGCGTCCATTCCCCAAAGGCGCGCATCTGCAATTATCGTTTCCCGCGCGCCAACACATGACGTTTGCAAGCCATGTGTGTGGGTGTGCCCATCCTTTTGCCGAGCTATCTCTCTCCTTCAGCACGCGCTACGCACGCACCAAGCCAGCTCAGCCCGTTTTCGGACAGGCGTCGGATGTTTTCTGCAGCGTTTGTTGCGAACCCTCTGCGCGTGGCGGCTGACGTGGCTATGGCGCCTGCGGACGTTAAAAAGCAACAGCCCCCGCTGTTTTCTTTTTTTTTTTTTTTTTTTTTTTTGCGAGTCATCCTTTCTTATCGTTGTGCTGTTAGGACGTTAAAAAGCGGCAGGTATTTTTTTTTTTTTTCGGTAGTCGTTTATGCTTGCATGTATGAATCAACGAAAGCATGCGTCAGCTGCTGTGATCATGAGGCGTGATAAATCGAACCAGGCTTGTGCAATCAAGCCTTCACGGGCACTCTGCCAAGTTCACTCCCTGCCACCGCAGGAGCTATCAAAAGATAAACGCGCCCCGACGTTATCGCTGCGCAGCATCTTGGCACGCTGCCAATGAGCTGTGGATGAGACGACCGAAACGGAGTGACGTGCGCCATCGACATGCAAGCGAAAACGCTCGCGATTTCTGCCGCGGCGACACAGAAACCTTGTTTTGAGCTGCCGCGGTGGCTCGAGCGGCCAGAGGGACGCAGTTCCAACAAGTTTGAAATTTTTCGCTCTGTCGCTGCCGCTCGTCGCAGAGGTCGCTCAATCGCTTGCATGTGAGCGAGCTGGCCTTAACGCTTTTTTTTTCTTCAAATTCTCGAGTGCAAAAGTGGAGGGTGGGTTCATTATGTGAGTGGGTTGATTACGCGACAAATACGGTATCGTTTTTTCGCATCGTAAGGGCCGTCACAAGCCGATTTTTGTATATCGAATTATCGATATATCGAACTATTTTGCGATCCCCTTCGAGTTCGATATATCCGGGTTCGACTGTATTAGCGATTTTAGCCACCAGTTAAAGCAGCGAAAGAAACTTTGCGACCTGAATCGTGATCCAAGAGTGCTGCAATGCATCAAGCGTTCATCAATGCATAACATATTTGTTTTTGCATAATAAGGTAGAAAAATAATTCTATGTATGGAATATTCTCTAAATTTATCATCTTATGCATGATAACTAAACATTTCAAGATCTTAATAAACTCGTCACCCTAAAATTTTTTTCTGTATTGTTGCTTCAACTGCAGTTATAGCAAGTTAGGCTGGGCCAGGCTCAGATTCTCTTTAGTGTTGGGACGGGTCAGGCTTGGGTCTGACTTAGGCTCAGAATTTTGGCCCGTGCACACCTCTATGTCACATCACCTGTAGCAATTGTAGATGAGGCAGTTGACACAGTTGGACGAGCTAAAAAATTAGAAGCTGTGCCAGCAAGGGTGACAGTGTGTCTACAAGCAGTTATAAGTACAGCTTGTATACCTTCTAGCTTCCCAAAATTGTTGACGTCAAATGGCCATGCGTTGTAAAGGCCTCATGGTTGCAATGAAAGGATTTAAATAGCAAATGCTTCTCTGCCATGCACATTACAAAATGTTGAAAAATATAATGACGTTGATGTATGGTTTGGGTGTGTTGTATTAAGCAGAGTACCCGAGTATAGAGGTTCTTTAGCTTTTGGCAGTCATATTTATGACCCACATAATGCATGGTTTTAAACACTTGATTTCTGTGGTCATGACTGTGTTTTATGACATTCGATAGAAACTGTGAAGAAAGATGGCATCCTAGTTGAAATCAAGGAGGAGAAATGGGCATGGGCACGGCATGTAATGCTAAGAGAGAATAACTGATTGTCGCAAAGAGTAATTAACTTAATTCCAAAGGAAAGAAAGTGCAGCAGGGGGAGGCAGAAAGTTAGATGGGCAGATCAGGTTAAGAAGTTCACAAAGGTCAAGTGGATGCAGCTAGCACAGGACCGGGTTAATTGGAGGAAAATGGAAGAAGTCTTTGCCCTGCAGTGGGTATATAATAATCCGGCTGATGAGGTAAAGAATAATTTCAGAGGCCTTTTGTACAGGATAATTTAAAATGAATTTAGTGGAACACTGTTATAAAAAAAAAAACTACCCTTTGATGGAATTACAAAGAGCTCTGCTCTTGGTTTATTAATGTAACTGTAAAATATTTATTTATTTATTTATTTATTTATTTATTTATTTATTTATTTACCTCACAGCTCCCAAAATTGAAACATTGCACAAGGGGGAGGGTTTTAAGTAATTTGGAATCAAGAACTGGTACAAATAAATAGAAAAAGTAAACAATAATATGCAGTTTGGACTGCGTATGTGGCTGGAAGTTGGCAGCTTTAAAACCATTTAAATTCTCACTGGACTGATTGGGATACAAGTCTTGAGTCGTGTATATTGTTTCGTATCATGTTACGTTGGTCCCTAGGCTGCTTTGTGCTTTCATGATGACACCTCACAATGCATCTTTGCCACATTTATGATGCTATTTAGTTATTTTGCATTATTGCTGACAGGTATTGCAAACACACTTTTTGTATATTTTTGTAGTAGCAAACACACTACTAACAGTGGACTTGGGAGCTGGGACGCATGTGGCAGGTGTGCATGCGCATTTTGTTTTTGTTGCACTCTTGAGAACAGTTCGTTAACAAACACTGTCATGTTCTTGCCCCCTAGATTTGCATGCAGATTAAGCTTCTCTAGAGGAAGACATAGGGGATAAAGCATTTTACCACCTTTTTTTTGTCCACTTGCTCCGTCATAGCATCTGTGTCAAACTGCTGACTATCCTTGGGATTTTTTTTTTTTTTTTTTTTTTTTTTTGCAGTTTTTGCAGTGCTGTTATTATTCATTTACTACGGTCATGTGTGCTGCCATTTGCTGACCCAGGGAAGGCTGGCTAATTTCTTTTTTTTTTTATCTCTTCTGTCCTTTCTTTTTGCCTTGCAGATTTGAGGTTAGCTCAAAACCAAGTCTCTAGCTTTCTGGTCATTGTGCAGCATCTTATGCAAGGAAGCTTGGAAAACCAAATGCAGCTGTCGGCCCGCACCGGCATACCAACCATTGGAGCCCTCATGCAAAGGGTCAGTACTGGGTGTCCTTTTCCGCTGCTTCAGGCTGTGTGTAGAAGGCACTGTAGTCACTGGCATAAAAATGCATGCTTCAGTTGTAGAGTTGCTAGCAAGCCAGTGTTGTGCATTTTGGTCGCCTCCTGATTGCGCTTAGCGGTGTTTTAACAAACTAAATCCTAGGGGCTATGATTTCAAACTTGAAATTATTTTTTATTTTCAGATCTGGCATCAATTATTAGCAGTAGTAATCAATTACTTGTTACAATTAAACAATAGGCAGTCAGTAGCTTTAACTCAAAAGGGTGAAAAGTGCCCCAAGCGAAGCCCTGAACAAAGTACCCGATTCATTTCGTGCTGTGCAGTCTTGATAGGGTTCATTCAGTGCCTAAAGTTCTACCTGGCTAAATTTTCTCCACCACATATGCCTGCTGATTTTGCTATGAAGGAACTGCTGAGCCTAAGCCTGGCAGTCATTAGATCTTCACCTGATATTTTTTTTAACACTGTTGAAGGAGCATGTCGAAGCAGGAACACTGATAACATTGCAGCAAAAAGGGGAGAGAGGAAAGTAGACATCACGGTGCCGTGTCCTTTACTTTTTTTTTTCCTTTTTCTTTTTCTCTTTATCTCTTATCTTGCACAGATTTTTCGAAGTCATTGTTGCTGAAATGTGTCGTATTACATGGTCCACAGGTTCCAGGCCATTGCATCGACGTAAATGTGCTGATGGCTGTGCAGTTGTTAGTTGAGAATGCGAGCACCGTGGAAAATGCTCAGGAAATGTTGCAGCTTGTGTACCAGCACGTCCTATTTGACTTCAGAATTTGGAGCAAAGGGAGCTTTGCAGTGAGACTAGGTGAGCAAAACCATTCCGCATGTTACGATGGTCCCTATTAAGAAACAGAAGGCACTCTGCTGCGTGGGCACAGTTTATTGCTTTAAACTCTGGGGGCCAGTACACACATGCTTTTCTTTTTCATTTGGTTTCTGAGACCACATTTGGCTACGCTTTCATTTTTAGTGGCTGAAAGGGGGCAATCTATTTCCTAGGTTGATCAACCCTTCTTTGGTACGCTCTAACTAGGCCACTTTTAGTATCATCAGTGTAAGCTGTTAGAGAAGTGTTACTGTCTGAATGAAACATTCTGCATAAAATAAAAAGAAATAGAGGGAACTTTGATTGTGTAAGCGTTTCTGTGTTACATCAGTTTTGAAACCTCTTCTGTTGGTCTTGCTCTACTTTCTATCCCGTAAACACAATTGAAATAGCCACATATCAAAAGTAGTAATGCTCTCTTCAGTCCGGGCTTCTAGTCTAGCAGAACTATCTGTCAGTGTGAATATTTTTGAAATACATTGAAGTTTGGAAGCTGTCAAACATGCGCCTTTATTCAGTTGAAAATGAAGGAAAATATTGCACCATATGGCGTCTCAAAAGAGTCTTTATTATTCATTTCTTGTTTTATTCTATGGAGAGTGTCGCTGTAACTACAGCTTTTTTTTTGTTTGTTTATAATACATTTTCTGGGGTTACCATCCTTAGCAGATGCCATGGCAGTAATTTTAACATGGACTAGAACAGCTTAACATGGACTAGAACAGCTTACAAGGTTTTCTCTCAACCCCTGTGCTGTATTTTCTTCCTCCAGACATGCTGGTGTTTTTTTGCAGGCAACTAGCAGCTACTGCAAAATTACTCTCCCGTAATCGAGGGTAGATGTAAGCACGAAATAGTTATGGGCATAGAATGTCAGTCCCAGATGGTACTAGCCACAGTCTTGAAATGAGTCCAGTGCACAGCACACTGCACCACACCACAGCTTTTCTTCGAACAGGGCAACATGCTCAGTGTCTCTCACAGGTTTTTCTTGCCACGTCAAAGCTATCGCCTGCAGTGTGTGGCGTGAGATAGCCAGTTGTAGTCTGTGGTGGTCCTGTCACCTTCGTGAGCATCTGCATAATCGTGACACGTTCAGCAGGGGCAAGCATCCTTATGCTATGGCGTAAAATTCGCAAAGCGACTGCTTCCCGGAAGACACTTTTTACTTTCCTTTCATTGTTGCTCAATTGCTCGGGTTAAGCAGCTCTGACAATGGGAGCATTGAAATGTAGAATGATGCAAGTGTTTATGCGGCCACGAAGAGACGCCAGTCTGACAGGAACGTAGGATCAGCAGTGCACTCGAGTGCTCCCCGAGCGTGTATACAACCGTCTGCTAAAGAGAGAAATGCCGCAACACTGTGAGAGGCTTCATTTTAAATGCCCAAACGTTCTTCGAGCTGCTGTCGTCTCGACTGCCGGCGTCGGGCAGCGTTCTGTTTGAGAGTGGTGGCACCGTGGCGCCACCCTTAGGGAGGGTGCGGAAGCCTGAGAAAGCGAACTTGTCTCGTTAAATCTTGTTTGGTGTTTGGATGTTCATGGTTCAGTGCTCAGATGGAGGGAAATCTGGGCCTGGATGTTAGCTCTTGGTTTTATTTTGATGTCACCTCAAGGTCACCGACAACAGGTGCTAATGGCATTTCATGGTTAATAAAAGCAGTATTGAAATGTTCATGGCTTGCTACCTTATTCTAACATGGACATCATTTAGATCTCTGTTTTAGAGATATTGTTAACCAGGATTGCTTCATATTTGCTTTGGAAATAAAAATCAATACTTTTAGATCCTTAAATAAAACCTCGCTAGCTCGTCAGAGTTTGTGGGGGCAGTAGTTCATTGGCAGTTTAGAATATGCATGCTCGTACGGCTAGTTGGTTTCTCTGCCGGATGTCAACAGTGATGGTTTGTCAGAACATATAGCATGCATTATATTTCGTACTTGCTGCGCCACCTTTCCTTTTCTGTGACATTAAATGTGTGCATTATTTCCTGCAGGGCACATACAGTATCTAACCACTATAATCAAAGAAGATCGTAAGTACTTCAGAAAAAAGTACGGGCCTAGGTTTCTGCTGGACATGGTACAGATGTTTTACAGGTCAGTTCCTTTTATTTGTCAGCTTTGAAAGCAGTGTCACCGCTTCAATTGAATGCTAATTAGTGCTGCTTCTTGGTGGCAGTAGTAGCAACATGATCAACAAAGGCTGTAGTGTACTTCAGCTGCCATAACTATAAGCAGTGATTTCTACATGACTGTAGCTGAAGTTTGACATGTAAGTCATGACTTATACCCCAGTCACACGGCACTTATCCAAGGTCTTTACTGCAAAAGAGGTTTATTTCATTAAAGGAGCAAAACTAAAAAGGAGAAGTGGTGCAGCTACACGGCAAGTGCAAAGAGAGGTGATGATGATAATTCAGGTATTCACCGTGAGCACCGTCTGTCGAGCGGCAATCACAAGGGCTGTCAACCGCTGCACTTGAAACGGCGCCAGTAACAACTACCAAAATCAAAGTAGACAATGTCTTTCAGCTTAAGTAAAAAGTGAACAAGACTGCCCTTATATATGTTAGTAAAAGTAACCAACTCATTAATAATTAGAAAGATTCTGAAGGTTTGAATCAGTTGTTTATTAACACGTTTTTCTTTTTGCTTTCCATTCTGACCCCGTATGTCGATGCAGCTGCTGAAAACGTTTGAAGTCTTCTATCAACACTCAGAGATTTTTAAGTTCATTGAAATGCAAAATTAATGCCTAAGTAGAATCAATTAGCCCAAATATATTATTAAAAATTATATTTGTGACAACTTTTTTGTTTTTCTGGCTTTTTTTTTTCTTAGCCCGCTCAGTGACGCTCAGTCTTGGGCTGCTCCTTTACGCAGCTGAAGGCCACTGACGGCCTCCTTTCCTGCTACGAGCCTTTATTGCAAAGGGCTCACTACATTGCCGTGTAGCTGCGCATCAACCGCCTTTGGAGCAAAGCACCTTAACTCCCCAGTACTATTCACAGCTTGCTTAGAGGAAGTATTCAGAGACTTGGAATGGGAGCAGTTAGGGATAAGGGTAGATGAAGAATACCTCAGTAATCTGCGATTTGCTGATGGCATTACCTTGCTAAGCAACTCAGGGGATGAACTGAAAATCATGATTGATAACCTAGACAGGAAAAGTAGAAAGGTAGGCTTGAAAATCAACATGCAGAAGACTAAGGTAATGTTCAACAGCCTCGGGAAGGAACAACAGTTTACATTAGGTAGCAAAGTACCGGAAGTAGTAGGCGAATATGTCTACTTAGGACAGGCAGTAACCGCAGATCCAGAACATGAAAAGGAAATAACAAGAAGAATAAGATTGGGATGGAGCGCATTTGGCAAGCACTCGCAGATTATGACTAGCAGCTTACCGGTATCGCTCAAGAGGAAAGTATACAACAGTTGCATCTTGCCTGTACTCACCTATGGGGCTGAACCGTGGAGGCTAACCAAGAGAGTTCTACTTAAGTTGAGGACAACCCAGAGGGCTATGGAACGAAAAATGGTAGGGGTAACATTAAGAGATAGGAAGCGTGTACAGTGGGTCAGAGAAATAACTCAAGTTACCGACATTCTAGTGGAAATTAAGAAGAAGAAATGGACATGGGCAGGACATGTAGTGCGAAGAGAGGATAACCGATGGTCGCTGAAGGTAACAAACTGGATTCCAAGGGAAGGAAAGCGTAGCAGGGGGCGGCAGAAAGTTAGGTGGGCGGATGAGATCAAGAAGTTCGCAGGGGTCAAGTGGATGCAACTTGCACAGAACCGGGTTAAGTGGAGAAATATGGGAGAGGCCTTCGCCCTACAGTGGGTATAGTCAGGCTGACGATGATGATGATGATGATTATGACCTTAACTCTCAAGGTCTTACAAGTGCCCATGTGACAGGAGTATTACAGCGTTACCTTCATGGCAAAAGCTCCGATTTTTTTCTTTCCAGTGTTGTAATAGTCGAGGCTTCACTAAATATTATTTCTTTCTTTTTTTTAAGTACAAGGTAGTGTTTGACATTTGCAAGACCTCGGTCAGATGTGGCTTTTTTTTTTTTTTCTTAGTGTAGAATAATGCTATTTCATGTGAATTTTCGTTCTCTTTACTAACAGTGACTGCAGCCTACTATCATCTGATGATGTCAAGACAATTCGCATGGCAGTTCTTTCACTGGTGAAATTCTACATGATGCGTGACGTCAGCATCCAAGATGTGAACGCAATTGTATCTTATGTGCTGTCTCAAAGGAAAGAAGAATTGGTGAGTTTTATTATTGCTGGCACTTCTAATTTCATGGTTAATGGTTGTCGGTCAGTCCCTCTTATAACAAACGTGAGCATGCAATTATTGTGAACAAAAGTAGCTTTATTATATGCAGGCATCATGGTTGCGTGTCAGATGAAAGAAAAGTACAAACCAACCTATCCTAACTTAGCCTGGCCTAACCTAACCTAACCTATATTGAACGAAACTAAACATGAACAAAAGCAGCTTGACCATGTAGCGATTGTATGTCATATGAAAGAAATGTACCAACTTGTCAATCTGTTGGAGTGAATGCACAGACACTCTCGTTCCGTTGAATCGTAGTGGTCACCCTCATGTGTCTGCTTAGTGTTTTATTTCGTTCCGCATGGCACACTTGGGCATGCTTCACTTTGCGTGTTCCAGCCACCAAGCTTCTCTTGTTGTTTTGCTCCAATTTGGGAGCGGCTTTTTTATGCAAAAGAAAATGGCGTGGGGCGATTGTGGGGTTAGATGTTCCAGGTTTTGCATTTCTTTTGGTACATTGCTTATGACGGAGTGCATGATCGCTTGAACATCTGAGGCGTGCAGTGCAGTGTTCTTCACATGGCGCTCTGTGTGGCGCATCTCTTCGAATTTAGTGTGTAGTGGAAAAGTAATGGAACTGTCAGTGAGGCTTGCTTTTTGTAGATGACTGAACTCAAAGTTGAAAAGAAAACAGCTATTTGTCTGGAAGATGTAGTTTACTGAACGTGGCTACCATTCTCAGGGAAAAGAGAAGTATGTGAATTGGATTAAATGCTGAATGTGCTGATAAAGATGCAGCTAGGATTAGCAAATGATGAGGAATTTAGTGATGAAAGAGGAGAATTGAGAGCTACTGCTACTGGCTCTGAATTCTCATCTGTGAACCCCTTACATCACAACTCTAAAGCTATTGCATTGAAACAGAGGCACTGGTGATAAGTGCACTTCTGTGCACATAAACAATCTAGAAACTATAATAATTTGGATCCATGTTAAAAAGCGCATGTTATCAGTCTCTCCTTGAGTTTCTCTCATATGACGGCCAGATTGATTTTGAATAGACTTTGTTTGGGACTCTGTTTCTATGCGTTGCAAAGTTTTATTGTTAGCTTGCTACATGCCTCGTGTTTGTTTAGACTGCGTGGGGCAAATGTGCTGTTTTATGAATTGCAATATGTGTATGGATACTCTTTAGGGCCCCACCAGTCTTGCATGCCATCTGTTCAGCATAGGTGCTAAACAGTACACTCGTTTTGTAAACTCTCTATGCTTTTTCAGTCTGCAGAACATTCCCCTCACCTGCCACTTATATGTATTGATCACTCAAACAGCAATTAAGTGCAAATATTAGATTTTTTGTTGTTTTTTGTTACTACATGCTATTAGTTATAAAACACCAGCCGGGGAACTAGTCACCGTGAAGCTTCAACATTAAGGTTGTGTGAATATCCGAAATTTCGGATTCGAATCGAATATGTTTGTTATTCGATTCCTGTTCATATTCGAAAAATTGATACTGTTCGGATTTTTTGAATATTTTAAATTTACCAAATATGCTGAAAATGTTCGTATTCATCACTCTTTCATCGCACTATGCGCTTCATTGCAATGCTTGACTGCGTGGGCTTGCAGTGCAGGAATGGTCCCTCTTCACAAAACACGATGAGGCCATTTTGGGGCCGAAACCAGAAAAAAAAAATGTTGTTCTCGCTTTGTTTTCATCTCAAATGCAGACAACTATTGTGCAGGTGTTCGTAAGATAAAATTTTTTTAATGCGAATGTTTTTTGGCACTTTTTTCTGGCCCATTCAATAGACGTTTTTTCCGGGCCGTTGAAAGCTGAAGAATTAACGAGAGTTCACTGTATTCAGCGGTGATATGGCAGCTTCACCCGGTTTCATGCAGGTCGTTCCTGTACAGAAAACCGGTTTGCTGAATTCTGTATAAAAGTTATACTGGATTTTTCAGTAGAGCATCTGTGCAAATTCACTTCTGTGCAAATTCTAGTTTAATTTTATTTTCAAATGAATGTGAATTCTGAAATAAACAAGATGAGCAGTGTTTGCTATTTTTATTTATTTATTTATTTTTTTTTTTTGTTGATCAGGTATTTGATTTTTGAGGTCACTTTTTCTCATATTCATCTTCAATTTGTATTAAAAATTTTCAATATTCCCATACCCCTATTCAATGTGCAATGCATGCTTGGTGACTCGTATGGAGCCTGAAATGCAGTTTATGATGCCAAAGGACCTAAGTGATCTGATGAACTCTAATTGAAGGACTTTATTTACTTCACAGGCGAAGGAAATGGTTGAAATGCTGTTGCACTTACTTGAGAGCCCCACAACGAAAGATCAACTTGTACTGCTTCTCTACGAGCCAAACTCTGCCGAGCTGTTCTACTGCATTCTACTCAACAGGGAGTTCTCCAGCTGCACCAAGGTCAAGGTTCTTAAGGTGAGACAAATACATGCAATTGGATGGGGGGTTCTGTTTCTTAGGAGTTAGGTTTTGCTAGGTTTGGGATCAGTTTGCTTTTTTGTATGGTGTAACGAGTAGAGTGAAGGAGAGAACAACTTGTGCGCAGCCTCAGGACAGGATAGAGGCTTTGACCAACCGTTTTGGTTGTTACTCTGTTAGTTACATCTCTTGTGAATGCATTTGTTCTTTCTTCGGTGTTTATTTCATGCAAGTCGGTGTACGTCGCTTTTATTTTCCTACCATTTCTTCCTTGTTATCTTTTTAGTGATCTCCTTAGTGGCGGCACGCTTGTTGCTATTTATTTTTTAATCTCTTTTATTGAACCTTTGTTTATTGATTCCAGTTGATTCAGGCACTGCTGAGGTCCGACAAGGTTTATGAGAAGTCTAAATCACGGCTACGGCTCGCTGAAGTAGGCTTTGCATCTCTAACTGGTCTAATGTCATCAAATGATGTGTCTAGTGAAGTAGCTAGGGAGCTTGTCAACCTGATACTCATGTCAGGTAAGCACTTCAATGGTAAAGTCTTGTTTTATGCATCTATTAATGTATCATTATTGCCACTTGATGTACAGTCACTGACCGTTTTTTCGGTCTTGACGGGACACGGTCTGAATAATCGAGTAATTAGAAAAATTCGTGAGCTTGAAAAAAAACTCACTTTTTTTGTGAAAACTCAACTTTGCAAATGGCAAACTCCGCCGCTCCCCATGATGCATTCATATGTCGATAATAGGGAGTAATAGCGTAGCGCGGTCTGCTACTGCGATCAGCTTCCACACACCAGCCACGCGCACGTGCTAACATGATCCGATACGGCAAACACTGCGACCAGTGTGCGCGCGCTGACTGGTGCTGATGCAGCAAGCATGTGCGCCACTGGGAAGCATGCAACTCACTCAAGGTGGTCACCGTGGTAAGCTGTAACTACTATAACCCTCCGGTTAGAATATCTCTGCCAGTCATGGTTTTGTCATGTCCATGCTATTTCACGACATACTGTGACGCAGCTGCAGGTCATGCTCATTCCGCGAACGAATGCACGTGCCCCACGAAGCAATAACATTCAGTTTCCATGGTTAACGATGGTAGCGGTGACCGCGAGACGGAACTCATGGGAAAAAAGCAAGTAGAACGAGAGCCTCCCTGTGGAGCGCATGAGGGTTCCTGAATGAAGTCCAAAATATCACGCTGGTGTGAATTATTGAAGTCCGAAATATCAGTCGGTGACTGTACTTCACTTCATATTGAAGGTAGTGGAAAAAAAACGAGGACCAAGGAGTAGAAGCGCTCGTGCTGTGTCCTTCTACTCCTTTGTCCTCGTTTTTTTTTTTTTGCGCTACCTTCAATATGAACAAGATTCAACTCGCCCAACTTTCAACTTTACTACTGTACTTCACTTATTCAGTGGCAAACAAGCTTTCCACTAATCTCGTGCTCCTATTTCTTGTGAGTGAAGTGGTTGGAAGAATTGGTCTTTGACCTTGCCTTTTGCAGATTAAACATATTAGTTAGCTCTAGGCATTGTTTGGCTGGGCTACTTTTGTGCTACTAATAAAGTCATCCTCATCATCATGTTGTCATCTTAGTTTAGTCACTTACCTCCTGAAAAGTAAGCATTTCACTAATTTACTGCTGCTATGCCGTCTATGTGCATGTTACTATATTGCATTGAAAGATAAAAAACGACTCAAGAACCTAGCATATAAGGAAGTGTCGGAAAATGAGGCATGACATACTATAATACAGTAAAACCTCGTTGATATATTCCCGGTTCATACGATTTTCCGATTCGTATGCTCAAAATCACGGGCAGTAAGCATCTCTTGTAGAGTTACACTGTTTTTCTCCCGATTAATATGTTCCCAGATAACACGATTTTCTGGCTACTACGTTCAAAATTATGATCAAATAGTGGGTTTATATTACGTTTTGCGATCAATCGGAAGTGTACTAAGGATTTAGTGCTTGCTACATGAAAAACCAATCAGCAGTGCTCACTCGCCATAGTTGCTTTCCTGCAGAGCATGGATGAAAAGGGGCGAAGCCAGTAAAAGAAAGCCAACGAGCCAACATACAAGGTGCCCGTTCCGGAGGAAAAATGACTTCATAAGGAGAAGCACAGTGGCTTCTTGCAGTGCCTTAGGGGCATAAGGGTGAACCACTTGATAACTTCCAGCATATTCGCTTGTATACAAGCGGGCCGGGTCTGAGGGACTCAGTGCGAGCAAAACAGCAAAGGCTGTAAACCATTGCGACCGCTTCTCCACATATCACTGATACAGAGGGGTGAAGCATCCGAAATTAACCAAAGAAGTGATCTCGACTCGTGACTGCCTTCTACGAACCTGATTTGGTACTAAACCTCATCCACGCTTAAGGAAACGCAAATACGGACTGAGAGCTAAAACAAAAAGTTGCTGGGCATGCTTTATGTCGATAAATGCTAATCTACACTTTTATGCAGTGAAAGTCTCAATTCTAAACGCCTTTATACCTCATTCAGCAGTTAAATTTTTTCAGAATCGGACAGTTCGTATCATACGTTTTCCCGGATAGACTTTTTTTCCTTCGTTTATTAAAGAAAATGTATCAACGAGGTTTTTCTGCATGCATAACTCCTTAGAAGAGCCTTGTTGTGTTTATGGTCTTAATGGAATGTTATGCGTTGGATGTGGATGTGCAGCTGGTACATTGGCACCAAATGTTCAGGTGGAAGATGCATAAATGCTTTACCTTGCATTATTTCAGACATCTCACAAGCTTTTCCAGGATTCCTCGCTGTGCTCAACCTTATCAAGACCATGGACATTGAACTCAAATTTTACGCTGCAAAGAAGGTAACCATCCAGAAAAACGCTGCAAGAGATTGCCTTCTGCTTTGAGAAGAGTTTTTATTGACACCCGTGGACAGATTGCATCCTGGCTTTGTCAGCTACATCCATGTACAGCTCTTCTCTGCGAATTTATTGATGATTGACACATTTATTTGTTTACAGTTAGAAGTGACTGTAGATAGCTCACTACTTTATTGTCATGTACTGTGTTATAATAATGCTCTAGTGAATATGTAGAAGGGATAAGGATGTGAGGTAGAATGGCTTAAATAGTGCGTCAGCCCAGAACATGGTGTATAGTTAGGCATCATAAAACCGGGGTGTAGACAAGCTGCATGTGAAAGTACCGGAAGATAGCTATACTGGCTGCACAGCAACCATAGTTCTGCATAAGGAAAGCAACAACATTCCCATAAAGAAAGGTGGTAGGCAAGGAGACACGATCTCCCCAGTACTTCTCACCGCTTGCTTATAGGAAGTAGGTATTCAGAGACCTGCAATGAGAGCAGTTGTGTGAGGGTTGATGGAGAATACCTCAGTAATCTGTAATTCGTTGATGAACTTGCCTTGCTAGTTAACTCGGGGGATGAACTGCAAAAAATTATTGACCTAGACAGGAAAAGCAGAAATATAGGCTTAATAATCAAGATTCAGAAGACTAAGGTAATGTTCAAAGGCCTCGGGAAGGAATAGCAGTTTACAATAGGTAGCGAAGCACTGGAAGTGGTAGGCGAATATGTCTATTTAGGACAGACAGCAGATCCGGATCAAGAAAGTGAAATAACTAAAAGAATAAGATTGGGATGGAGGGTATTTTGCAAATACTCGCAGATTATGAATAGCAGCTTACCGGTATCGCTCAACAGAAAAGTATACAGCAGTTGCATCTTACGTGTACACACCTATGGGGCTGAAGCATGAAACATGGAGGCTAATGAAAAGGGTTTCTCAAGTTGAGGGCAAATGCAGAGCTCTGTGGAATGGAAAATTGTAGCTGTAATGTTAAGAGATGGGAAGCGTGCAGAGTGGGTCAGAGAAGTAACTCAAATTAATGACATTCTAGTGGAAATACAGAAGAAATGGGCATGGGCGGGGCATGTAGCGCAATGAGAGTATAACCGACGGTCGAAAAGGGTAACAAATTTGATACCAAAAGAAGGGAAGCATAGCAGGAAGCGGCAGAAAGTTAGGGGGACAGATGAGGTTAAGGAGTTCACAAGAGGCAAGCAGATGCAGCTAGCACAGGACCAGGCTAATTGGAGGAAAACGGAAAAGACCTTCTCCCAGCAGTGGGTATAGTCCGGCTGATGATGATGATGATTATGGAGGTTATTAATGGCAAGGTGGTACTAGTGTGTCTAGCAATCGGAAAAACTGGGAATTCTCAGGAAAATTTTATGCACCGGGGAAAATCATTGAAATGTCTGGGAAACCATAAAAAATTTCGCAAGTTAGGGATAATGGGACGATGTATTTTGTAGTGCATTTTCATTTCAAGCTGACACATAGCAAGTATGTTATTCATGCATTCTTTTTGCTCTCTCTCCGGTGCAGGGCCGCGGCCACGCCACAAGGTGAGGCGCGATATATTATTTATGTCAGCGCATGGCTGAGCTGCCACAATAGAAGATCCAATACGCAATATAGTATGCGGAAGTGCTGCGTGAGAGTAGTACGCGAGAAAAAGCAGGAATACTAACCGCACCAGTGGCGGCCATGTGAGCTGTGCTATCAAACCCGTGTGTAGCCATATTGGATTAGATTGGATTGGCTGTTTATGGTGTGGGTGGTCACATGCTCTGAGGCATTTCATTCAACTTTTGACGTTAACAGCCGTCAACACAAATGACAGCCTTTCCACTATTGTAAATTGCAGAATATAGTTAATAAATAGCTTTTTGTTGTGAATTATTCAGTTATGCTCATTATCATCAGCAGCTGCATTGTTGAGCCTCTTCACTCGTCAGGGAATTTGAACTGAAATAATCAGGAAAAATCTGGAAAAGTCAGGGATTTTGAAATTAGGGGTTTGCTAGACACCCTGGGTACATGTAGCATCAAGAGAACCAACGGAAGGATCTTGAAGATCGGGCTTGTAGCCTCTGTTTTAGTGAAGATATCAAGCCAGCAAAAAACGTTGTTCTTCGGTTTTATTTCAGATGCTGACAACTATAGTGCAGCTGTTCATCAGATACAGTTACTGTGATGCAAACTGTTTTCATCAGTTTTTTTTTTCAGACCCAATCGATAATTTTAGTTTTCGGTAGTTCTTGCATTTTTTTCTGATTCCTTGAAGGCCTAATTAGCGAGTGTTTACTGTATTCAGCAGTGACATGACAGTTACACTCGGTTTCATGCAGGTCCTTCCTGCAGATAAAACTCAGTATACGGAATCCTGTATAAAATTTATGCTGAATTTTTCAGTAGGGTATACACTTCCTACAATTTTAGTTTAATTTTATTTGCAGGTACCATCTGGATTCTAAAATAAAGAAGACTAACAACATTTTCAGTTTTGTAATTTTGTAATTTTTGTTTTTTCTGATCAAACATTCAGTATTCAAAGACATTATTTTTTTCTCATATTGATATTTGATTAAAGTAGAAAATTTCAATATTTGCACACCCTTCTTCAGTGAAGATAGCCTTTTCGTTATTACCATGCAGTAACCTCTCCATTATTTGCGCAGTCACTTTAAAGTCAAGGAAGTTGCCGGTGCTGTGAGAGATAATGCAGCAGGGAAGATGAGATGAGTTCTTTTGTATTGCTACTTACTGGACTGTGCATCTCGTACCAGTAGCCTGACTTTGGTTTCTCTTTGTCACGCGCACGATGCCTTTCTGTCCTTGCAGCTCCTCGGAGTGCTCACTGACAGCGCCTCACTGCTACCACAGCTGGCAGCACAGACTGGGTGGCAAGAATGCATCCTGAGTCTGCTCATCAAGGAGCCCATCTCAGAAGCTAGTCGTGCGTTTCAGGCCACCGTTCCCACGCTTGACCTCATTGACCTCAACTCCCTGGAAGCCGACGCCAATGCAGACTCTGAAAAACCAGGTGTTACCACTTGTTCTCTTTCTTTAGCTGCATACTTTATGTTCTGTCCAAGTCTGAAACAGGTGCTAAGACCTGCAAAGAAAAAGGTGGAGGGGGGAGGGGGGGGGGGGGGGGGGCATAAGCTATCGAAACAGAACTTTTCTCGAAAGCTCTTCTGAAGAGTACCCTATGGGGAGAGAAGTGTGTTGTGATTACTATCTTAAACTCTTTGTTCTAGAGCTGCAGAGGTGTCTTGGTTTAAATATTTATTTTGTTGAATGTAACTAATTTTTGCACTTTCGTAGGACACAACTTTCAAATTACAAGAAATGGTGAAAATTTTGGTTTTCTTAAAAAACGAGGTACCATCTGCTCCTGTGGCTTATTTTCTCCATTGTCCTAGCTATCTACCAGATAGTGCTCTAAAAAACTGTCAGTCAACTGTATCGGGGCTTGAAACAGTAAAAAATAGGCATCATTTCAATGCCAGCTTTGAGCAGCGCTATCTTTAGGTTGTTTCGCCATCTTCAAAACTGGTTCCTCAGCTTGATTCTACACGCAAGGTGTAAAAGATTGAAGGCCTTGTGCCACGTGACTGCCCATGTCATTATTCTCCTTATTGTTTGGTTGCCCCTAGCAGCTAACGAAGTTTACATCGTAGCCGATGGCGCAGCATCTGCTCTTGTGATTGGCCAGCTATGTTTCCCGTCTTGCATATTATGCTGTTTGGGTTTGGACTTCTGTAGCGCTTATGTCTTTGCCGACTGACACTCCTTCGAAAAGAAGTAATACTTTCTGAATAAATTTATTTATTTGATTAAATTATTTTTTATACCTCAAATACCCCTGTTGGGGTATTACATGATGGGTGGGCTGCTACAATTCCTAATGCTTTGAAGTGTGCTGGATAAGTGTGATGAACTACATCGGCAGCAAGGCGACTCCAGTCTTTTGTTGTCTGGATGAAGAAAGCATAGAGACGTGCAAGAGTATCTGCAGATGTGAATAGACTTTACTTAAATCAATGGGAAACGCGATGACAAAACATGATGATAGTTTTCAAGTGGTGAATGGTAAAACTTGTGAAAAATGCATAGCCACGCTATTTTGCGACTAGACGTGAAAGAATGAAGATTAGATTTTGTCTTCAGATCAGGGACATTTGGATAAAATGATTTGTCTGAATTAATGAACCTTGTTGCACGATTCTGGATGGATTCGAGGATGAGGGAAAGGTTAGATTGGTGAGGGTCTCAAACTGCAAATGCATATTCCAGTTCAAATGGACAAGCATTAAATTGGTTGGCAGTTTTACAGAAGGAGATGCAAGTCACAGGTTATGGCATAAAAAATCAAGCATGCAATTGGCGTCTTTACACCGAAATATTATAAGTCAACTGCTGAAAGTTTAGATGCATATATGTATTATTTAGGCGAAGGAAAGGACTGTCTGTGGTGGAATGTAATTAGTGACGTCTTATTCGGAGTCAATGTAATTCAAGTCGTTTTGTAATAGTTCGGCATCGTTCCTATTAGTGATAGGTCAATAGATTTTTCAGTCATGAGCGAATAGTCACATGTTAGAAGCCATACCAGTAGACAGGTCATTAATTTAAATCATGAAAAGAAAAGAACCGAATTCTGACGCTTTTTTCTAAATAACAGAGGTGTTACATATCTGCCAAGTGTGCCTAATAAGATTAAAAAAAAGGCGCAGACTCTACAGTAGCACGAAATCAGAGCCCCACCAAGGACATCCTTGGCAACTGATGTCTGATGTCTGCCAATATAGAAATTCTTTTTCATCTTCAGGGTCACCCGTGCTGAAGCGTGGCACTCTTCACCGCCTCTCCCAGAAGGCCCTGGTCGCTCAGCAGTCACTCGAAGAAATCCTGCCGGGATCACCCAAAGCATCACAGATCCTTTCCCACCTCAAGGAGCACATCTTTGATTTCGAGATCACTCAGTTCCTTGGCAGGTAGGCTCTCTTGTGGGCCGCTCTAGGGGTCGGGTGCCTTCCTCCAACTTCTTGCACAAATTATGCTGTGGACGGGTATTCCTTTCTGTAAGAGTGCACTAAAGTTAAGGATCTCATGCATTTGAGCATGCGAACATTGACTTTTGAGACTTCTAGTCCTCGCACTGGCCTGGTTCACCTACAAGATTAAGACAGAGCTGAGCACAATAAAACTAAAAAAAAAAAAAAAAAAAACCTGAAAGCACTACCAGCTGTAATTTAAAAGCGTTGACTATTACATGGTTTTTAAGCACTGATTATGCTCATTGAATGGGCACTGAAGACAATTATTGAAATTGGCCTTCTTTGATAGGCTACAGCATTTTAATGACATCACTGTCACCAAGAAATGCAGGGGCTTATCATGGCTAAACCTAGTGTTGCGAGCGAGCAGAGGCTCTGCATACCGCTGCCTTGTTTATTCCTCTGACCACTATACGGAAATTAGTACCTTACCTGCATGCTTTCACCTCACACAAGGTCAAGGTCACAATGACACTGGTCACTGCTGGTCATATGACTATACGGCTATCACCACCAAAACGACCAGTTCCTGGTTTGATTTTGCGAGGTCTTGAAGGTCATTTGCCAACACGCGGTGAACTCTGGAATTGTAACCCGGAGAGTAAAGCTTCCGCTCTGTAACAGAGCTCTTATAAACTAGAAAAGGCCACAAGAAAATGAAATACAGGTGTCTTCATCACTGATAAATTTAGAGAGGAAAACACAAGTATTGAGAGTGAAGTTTTAGCGTGGATCCTGGGAAATTTGTTACACCATATTCATTCCAAAAGGGTGCTGACTAGTTCTTCTGAGTGTGGATGTTGCGAATTTAGATTGAAGGCAATAAAATATTTAAAATCAATTTTATCAACCGTGCATACAAAAACCCACTTTTTGTGCTGGACAGAGGCAAACAACTAAAATAGCAGGCCGGGAGACTGAAATGGAAGTTTTGACCTATGAAGTGACAAAGGGCCAACCGATGACGTCACAGATACTGTCACAGAACATGTTGCGCGCCTGTCGGCTGCCTAAACTAATGACTATAAATGACTGCTTGAACATTATCTTCCTGAAATGACCAAACACAAACTTGAAATTTTCTCCTTCAGGAAATGAAGAGAAAATATCGCAGTTTGTATGCAAGCACTGATGTCACCCATGCAACGATGCCTATAGAAATAACACAGCTGGGGCCATGAAAAGGAGAGTATTAAAATTAATTTTCAGTGCAACAAAATGCCATCTGGAAGGGAAGTTTGGCACAAGAAGTCAGAAGACTGCGGATAATGTACCATAAAATGTGGACGATGAAAAATGCTAGAGTTGCCCTTCAGCATGCCCATATAGAGCCAGAGAATCAATTTTCACTCTAAACAAATATTAAAATGAATTTCCTGCATTGTTCCTTTATTATAGGGCAAACTTTTTACTTGGCAAATATGTGGTAATATATCAGAATTAGAATGTATCAAATTAGGAGGGATCACAAGTATATAGAACTTTGCTTTAATTCTAAATATGATGTAGTATGTACTCTTAACACCCACCCTTGCTCAGCCATATGGCTATAAGGAGTGCTATTCAGCTTTTGCACAAACTTCATAGTTGAAGAAACATGTGTCCTGGTTCAGTGTTTGAATCTGGGACCACCACCTTTCCAGGGCATTCACTCTACCAACAGAACTAAGTAAAATGGCTAACTAATCAAATCATAGGGCAAGAGCAAATTGATCAATAACTCGAAGTGGGAATGGTGTCGGTATAATTTTTTTCTGGTCAATCTTCATATGGGAAAGTCATTGTTTCAATTCTACTTCGCCTTAAGGCTTTCCTCTAAAACATTGTACCTATAAGTTTTCTACAGCACTCGTTACAGTCCACTCACCCCAGTTTAAATGGCATCACGTCATAGTCCATGGTCGTTGAAAACTCTTGCATTCACTCTCCACGCAATGAGAATGTTGTTCAAGCAAGCTGAGGAGGGCGCTCTCGTGGATGTTGTCCGTATGCATGGGGCTACTTTTACCATTTGTTTTGTGCTAAGGAAGGGTGATGTCTAGAACCTCCTCCAATGCATTAGCCAGGGGAGACTGGCACAAAAAAATTGGGGGGGTTTAAGCATGGCTTGAACCTAGTGATAGAGTGAAAGCTGTGAGTGTTGCAGCGAATTTTTCTGCGGATATTTGGATTTAATGTGCCGCCGTCACAATATTCGAACGAACCTTCTGTCCTAGCAACTCACTGTTGTCGTTCCCCTCTACCAACTACCGAGTTATGTGTCTTCTTCATCTTCTTCTTCCTCTTCTTTTTCTCTTTCTTCTTCATGCGGTATACGGTGCCACGGTGCCATGCCGATGGCTTGAAAACCTAGCGCAGTGTAGCTTTTGCTACAAAAAGGGTAGAGTAAAGCCTGGTAACTGTTCTGCGAGGCTAGGATTGTCCAACACATAACTGACACAACCACCCAACATCGACAACATTATGCACTAGGGTTCCGCATGTTTGGAGCATTAGCCGTGTTTGCCTTGATTACCCTCTTTAATAGCACGTGCTCATTGTATCAGCGCTCGCATCCTTGAGTCATGGGCCACATACCTGACTGGTCCTTTGTGTGTGCAGTGGTCGATCCCGCACCAACAGCCAATGCTCAAGCCAGGAGGACCTGGCTTCCGATGCGGCCCAGCGAAGCAGCCCCGTTACAGTCACTCCCTCCCCCTTGCGCAGGGCTCAGGACCAGAGCCCCCGTATCTCTCCAGCGCAGAAAATGTAAGCCATGTGTTGCCCGCCTGCTATGACTGCCAGGCAGGAATATTATACGAGGCTGGGTACAACCTTAGAGACAATAGGGGCCACCTGTTCACTCAGTGTAAAATAAAATGAGGTGATGTGCCACCTCTCCCAACAGTGGTGTGCTGCTTTTGACAGGTGGCAGGCAAGTTTGCTTCTCATTGTCAGATAGCAGCGTGATGCAGCGTAGGCTTGGCCACCAAGAGTAGCAAGTTGCACTGCCAGTCAGTGCCTATCCAGTTTGTCATCTGCTTCAGGTCCAGCTAGAGACATCTTTTTTTTATTTTTTTGTTGATGGCATACTATGGGGGGGGGGGGATGTATAACATCTGCACTACCATCTGAAAGCAGCAAAAGAAGAGAGAACACTGAGCGAAATCCCATGCTGGGGAAAGATTGCAACAGACATAGAGAATGGAGGGGCATGCGCAGAGGGGCATAGACAAAAATGCCTTTATAGTTGTGAATTCAGGGATTTGTCATTTCAATGTTGTGCCATGTAGGGATAAAATCTGTGAAAAAAAGCTGTGCTTGTACAGTCTCGGCCGATTTGTTACTGAGCATGCTTCAACGTAACTGATGAAAGTTAGGAAATACTTTATGTTAGCACAAGCCGTTGGTACGCATGCACGTGAACCCGAACGACCATCGGAAGTTCTTTACGAAGTGGGTGAGAAAATTTCAAGTGTCAAAGCATGCTATGTAATTAGGGATGCTCAAATGTTAAAAGAACAGAACACTGTAATGTAGATCTCGAATTTTTTTGGGGCGCATTGAAAAGATTGATGTCTAATAGTATGTTCGATTCCATAGCGGTTTTGGTAGAAATGCTGTAGAAAATTTTTACCGATAATTTTTCTATCAATGCATGGGCCTGTTTTTCTGTAGTCCAATGCTGGAAACCTTGGAAACCATGAGCAGTGGCTGTGATGACGACTGGTGGTCGACAAAAAAGACTTACCAAAAACAAATACAAATTTCATTCGCCAGACAGTAATTAGATATTTTTTGCTTAGAGTAATGTCCTTTTCAGGTTTGCACTCAAGGCTGTTATGGCACAATAATGCTCGCCTCGTCGACGAAAGATTTTGTGGGCATTATCATTGCTTCATTCACAGAATTTCAAACACTCTGGTGCCATGTAGTGGCAAAATCTGAAAGCATGCTTCTCGCGATGTGAAAGGAGTGGTGGTTTTTATTTAAGGATGCAGTGTAGAGAGCGCAAAATACAATAAATTATGACAAGCACTGCTAAAACAAAAAGAAACAGTATGCACTTACGAAAATCGGCTATATTTTGCTGACATGTAGTCACGTGGGGTACTACACAGAAAGTAATAGGGTTTCTCTGCTAGATAGCGCCTCAGTTGTTTTTATGCGATTTTCAATGCCAAATTAAAATTTTTAAGCCTCTTTTCTTTGATATTGTAGTGCTCAATCTGTAGTACTATATGAGGCAAGGTCTTTTCATCTTCACCATAATCTCATGACATATTTTGACCAGTGTTCTGTCCCTTTAAGAAATTTTTGAATATGCAGTTTTCTAATAGTTCCTCAAAAATAATTTGCTGAAAGCTGCGCCTTTATAATGTAGGGACAAGGGCAACCTTTTTGTGTCTTCTCATGATCTTACCTTATGTGCAATTCTTTCAACTGTCGAACAGGTTTTACAACCTGGCCTATTGTTTGTTTTCTTTCTCTGCTTGCATATTGTTTGTATGCATGACGGTTGTTTCTTCTTCATCCCACTGCCCTTGGGTCCTGTAGGTTGGGCACATCGCCCGTGCGAAGCCCCGTAGAAAATGGCCTGAGTGGTGGCATTGAGGAACAGCTGATCAGCTGTGTTGTAGAGGCAGCGTTTCTTCTTGCTTGGCGTGGCATCGAGGGTTCCTCTAAGCAGTCCTGGATGGTGGGTACACTGCCTGCCCACTCATTTTCTTGCCTGGTTGTTTATGCTGATGAGTTGTAGACCACAAAGTGGAAAAGGTTTCTTTTTTTTTTTCTGTATCGGATGGGAGTATACAAGCGAAATTATTCGTGTTTCTTCCTTTTCCCTCTGAACTTGAATTTCGTTCAAGGGAACTTTCTTCAGCTATTAGTGTTTGTTTGAAAGTGTAGTTATATCTTTCTTTATTGTCAACTCAGCATCGCAACAGATAATGTTATCTAGAAGCATAAGTTAGCTGCTTAGCTCTTAGAGCCGACCAGGAGCTTGGTTGGGTCTAGCTTAATATGGCAGTCCCGAGTTAGCCAAGAACATCATATTGAGCTTGGCTGGAATTATTGAAAATAAATGCTTCCACAATGTTGCTTTCATGATGATAATAGGATGCACATAATGTTTTTTAATTACACTGCCCTTGACGTGGTTGAGAGATGGGTTTTCTGCTCATGTCCAGATGATCATCTTCACTTAACTGCTTTTGAGGTATTTGTAGTAATTTTTTGTGGCTTATTTTGTGTATGTTGCTCTCAACTCAAGGAAGAGTGATTCTGAACTAGAACAAAACAGTTTTCTGTGACACTTGTGTATGATAGTGTAATCTGATAGTCTGTTTATCACATTAGTTAAAATGAATGAGTGTTACTTCCTGTTGATGCTATGCATTCGGGTGGGTTGCTCAAGCGTAGTTTATAACCAAGCTTCCTGTTAGCTATGCAGATGGTACAACGGAAGTAAAACTCTGGTTTACGTTGGTCATTATTTAGCTGTTATGTCTGGTTAGTATTTTGTTATAGTTTTCTGATTTTTGGCACGGCTGCTCAGTCTTCGCATGTAATCTAGGACCACAAGCATGTATAGGCTCTGTATAGGGCACTTTCACCATGCATACTAAGAAAAGTAGCTTTTTGAGTAGTAGCTTTTTGGATCTGGACTCTTCAGAGTCCAGATTCGGAAAGCTTTTTGTATATAACATTTGTTCATGATGGACTGTGATTGACCTGTGTCCGTCTGCTAGCTCTCACAGAGACGAAGGAGATGGTAGTCAGGCTCTATCTAACCAATTGTATACGTGCTGGCCTTGTGATGCAAAGTATTTTGCAAATTGGATGCAAGTTTATGTAGTCCTAGTTGTGATTTAAGTTTCAGTATTAATTAAACTTGCTGTGCATATTATTAGCATGTTCTTTATTGCAGTCTTCGGGCATTTTTTCTAACAAGGTTTCTTTCTTATCATTTGGTGCTCCAGGAACGAGGTCAAGTGTTGGTATGTGTCAACAAGCTTGCCTTGACCAATGAACTTGTTGCATCTCATCTTGAGATCAAACGGCAGCTCTTTGAAAGGCTGCTTCAAGCCTGTTGCACCAATCTGCAGGAATCAGGTACCTACGGTAAACCTTTTTCCGCATACCTTGGTTTGGCTTGCAAAAACTCGTCAGGCAATCTGGAAGCAATGATTACTGTGAAAGGTTGTTTTCTTGCTTGAAAGTCATAATACAATTTACTCTGGGTCGTTCAAATTCATAGGGAACTGCAATTTTTTTTTATTATTATTATTATTTTTACGTGGAGTTTGAGATATTAGGAGCCTTTTTGGTGCACTTTATGTAAGTAAGCAGATCCGATGTGCCTTTTTCGAATGAATATGTTTCTATTTGAGAATTGCCCTTTCAGCTCAGTCCTTTAAATGTGCCTTCTGATCTTCGCATTGAACTCATAAAACGACTGTCTGATGGACATTATTTTGTATTGAAGCATCTGCTAGTCACATGGCTACCAGGCCAAACATTGTGTAACATGTTTCTTTGTACTTGTGCAACACAAATTTTTCAATATTTGATCTGATTTGATTTAAGCCTTTTTCTCATCTTCCTCATCAGGGCAGGCCAATGCTACCCATGCCGAGAATGCGTCTGAGCTGATGAAGCTGGTTTTCGACTTTGTCTGCCACGAAAATGTTGAGGAAGAGAGTCGACTGAGTGAGAAAGTGAGCACAATTTTATGTTCTTCTAGAGTGCAGGCGGGGATTCAAAGTTGTTGTTATTGGTTTCTGCGGCTTACCTCCAACACGAAGCTCACATAGGGTGTGCGACTTTACCATAGCTTAGCTTAATTGCAGTGCTGGACCTAGATTTAAGGCTTGCAGTCTTTTAGCATTAGTGAAAGATTTACTTGGCATAATGCCTACACTTGAAGGACCCTGAAGCACTCTTGTCAGCCCCTCTGCTGTTTATACATTTTCTCTCTGCCCTTAATCACTTCAGCTGTGTCACAGTGGGTGCCGTCATATTTCTGAAAATATAATGCTACAGTTGGCTACCGCATAAGCCATACTATTGGTTGGGTGGGAATATAGGTCGATCCCCTTACCTTGAAGTAAAAAAAATAAATAAATGAATAAAAAAATAAAACTAGAAAAAAAGTGGATAAGCACATATATTTACATCGTCGTTCTCCCTGCATCACCAGAGCTACGATCTCACTCCAAACTTCCAGACAACCCAAATGATCTCAGCAAGGTCGTCGCAAGACTACTCTGCTTCTCATCACCTCCTAGAGTGTGTCATCTAGTTCCATCAAGCGTGTTACTTACACAGCAGTTCTTGAAAGACTATGTGCAAACAGCTGATCTTGTCCGCAGCACCGCACGCCAAACCGCTGAACTGTCGCTGACAGAGCGGCCATATTGCCGTTCGCCAAAGCGAACATCACTTTTTCTGGAAAGCCACTGTAAACTGCTTCCACATGCCGTTATTCATTGCTAAAGAGGCACTTTATACTCTCAGAGGTCGAACAAAAGAGCGCACGCGAAGATAAATGCGCTTGGGATGGAAAAACAAAATGCCAGCAACTGCAGGATGTCGATACGGCTTTGGCTGTTCGTTCACGAGCAGGCATGCCACTTGTTGCCAAACTGTGCCTCAAATTCTGCTAAAGACCACTATATAAGACAAGGGGTGACTTTAGCTTGCTTTTTTTATAAAAAAATCTCGACCTATATTCTGGTTTATTCGGTAGTTCCTAAGGATTCTATCTGCCAAAATTGTGAATACAGTCTCTGGTGTCATACTTAATTCAAATCAGCTGCCGTGCTCTTGTGGAGATTGTGGCCCCCATCAAAACTTCACCAACCTTCTCCTAGCTCCTGGAGCATGTGTTGATGGTCATGGACCTGCTGATGGTGTTTGGCGAGTCGCCGGGAGACGAGGGCTGGGAGGAGATGTCCAAGCTGGCCTTGGGCATCTTGCTGGTGTGCGCTGGGAGCCACAAGCTTGAGCTTTGTGCCATGGCCACGGCTCGGCTGCACACACTCGTGCAAACACGTCCGTTCGCGTCTCTCGAGGAGTCCTGCTACCTGCTCACCGGGGTGAACGCGGTCCTCGCCAGAGCAGTCAAAGGTCAGCTAGTATTCCTTGCAGCAAAGCAGCCTCCAAACGATATTGCCAGCATTTTGGAACAGGAAATAATTTTTGTTTTTCTTTGGCAATGGTTTTCAGACTTTACCACAAAATACTTTTTTAATGTCGCACCAACACTTTCGAATTTGGCATCAAAAACATGTACGCCAAAGGGGTTGAAGCCAGAAGTATATGTATATAGGTTTGGCCATAATGCTATAGAGCATTCTTGGTGTTTGAAAATTTTTCTCATACATTTCACAGAAAAGACATGATGGTTTCTTGTGTTCGTATGCGTCCACGCCAGCAGTATGTGCTAACATATGAGAAGAGTTTTACCATCAAAATGTGCTAAGTAATAGCGCACAGAATGAGTAGCATTTTATTTTATGTGTTAAATTTTGAGTCTTCACCCTTATTAAGGCCTCGGGAAGGTGGTGTGATGGACAGCGGAGTGTCGCGCACTGATTGCATTTTTCAAAATGTTGCACTCAATGTTTAGTGCTGAGAGTGAAACAGGGTATGGGTTTTTTTTCTGTCATTTTTGTTATATCATCAGTATTTTTTCTTTCGTGTTTTTTTTTTGAGTGTGTGTGTGAAAGAAAGAATTTTCACATTGCAGGCAATATTTTAATATGTAGCAGTAATACGCTGCTCAGTGCACAGTCTGAATTTGTGCCGTTGCTTTAGATGAGCGTTACAGCTCTGAAAATTGTGGGGATAAAGAAAAAGATAATTTTCATTGAAAAATTGAATTTTGCCACTTTGACTATTTGGGCAACCTTGATCAATTCCCTTTCACAAATTAAAAGGTCATAGCCAGAAACGACGGCAAAGTGTTAGAAAAATGCGGTTAGAGCACTCGCAGCAGTTGGGAGGTGAAGGTCTGACCCATTTTCAAGCAGGTAATGCATCAAATCACGGCATCGCCTGTGATTAGGCTGAAGCCTGTGCTTTTCTCCTCAAGGCTGGCTTCGCCACTTCACCTTCCCAGGAAAGAACAATGAAAAGAAGCACTTTCTTTGCCAAAATAGAGCTCCTTTACTGGACATCTCAAAATTTATATTATCGTTTTGCTCGGCTTCTTATTTCGGGCCAAACATGGCTTTTGTGCATAACATTTCGGGCACTTAGTAGTTTAACATATTAAGACAAGATCTGGCATGCATAATCTTTCAGGTACATTGTAACTATATAAGCTATAATGCATTTAATGACATATTGTTATGTTACATGGCAGGAGGCCTTCACACTACATAAACACTGATACACTCACACAGAACTGACCGCAAGCACAAGGCGTACCAGACTTCAAAAACACAGACCGCTGCCAGGTATTTAGGCAATCTTTAGGCACCAGGTATGAAATTGTCTAAAATAAATGGTTCATGCTAAGTGAGTAACATCGTTTTGGCTAGTTGTACACAGTGGAGTGCTAGAGACCAGAAAATTTATTTTCCGCTGCCGTGTAATACTTAGTGCCATGTCCGCTTGCTAGAAGCATGCACTGATTTTTCACAAATTTATTGCATTTACAACACAAAAGTGTTAAAACTAAAAATATATCTACGAATAGCAAATTAACCTCTATAAGCGGTGCAGTTTTCATTCACTCTACTTAGACATCAAGGAAGCAAGGTGGTTGAGGAGTGTGTCCTCTAAATGGCAGGCCTAATCAGATGGCACTTATGCAAATGTTGGTTTCACGTGGCATTATAACCTTGCAGATGTCGAGATGTGGCCTCTGGCCGCTGCGGCGCACTTGGTTTCTGCTGTTCAGTCCAGCTCACATTGACCGTCAGTTGTGGTTGCCCTGTCATTGCAGATGGAGACCAGGAGCAGTACTCGTTCGTTATTCCGGTGGTGCGTGCTCTGCTTGAACGAGTGGGCCTAAGGTTACGTGCCTGGCAGCACTTACCATCACAGCCTAACATGGATGCTGGGCCGGCCTTCTTTGACCAGTTCCAGAAGTATGCCCTCACATCTGAATGGACTTCGTTTGTCTCCAATGTGGTTAGTGTCGCTTTTCATCATGTCTGGAATGCCACTGTACTAGTACCATTGATATTGCTAATTTACGAGGCTAAATATTATTATCTATCCGAAAAGTAGAAGCACACATTGTTTTTATGTAGAAATGCATTCTAGGCGTTAAGCGTTAGATTTTCACCCATTTTTACGTCTCAGCCTTGTGCTAGCCCCTTTGCACAGATTACCCACGTTATGCAGGCAAAGTTGGAATGATTTACAGTACAAAGAAGGCACAGTCGAGCCTTGTTAATTTGGTGCCCGTAAATTAGAAAGTTTGAACAATTCAGCCTCTCTGCTCCATCTCGTTAAATTATGCATAAGTCGATGGCGGAATTCTCTGGGTAATTCAGAGTGAAGTCACATGTGCACCGGTTAAGTTGGATTGGAGATATGCTAGGAACAGTGCTGGCATACTACTGATGTCAGTTTTCGAGGCACGCATCGCTACTGCCCTCATCCGAAAACCAGTGTCGGGTCAGAAACCACCCTCCTTTCTGAAAACTTATCAAAAGCAGCACTGCTATAAGTTCAAGGTGAGTTTTCAAAGCACGCATCACTACCGTTATCACTGTTCAGGTGAAGGAGGAGGAAGGAAGCCTCTGTGCACGTGTCAGGCCTGCCATTCTGTGATTTTCTACATTGCAAATAACATATAGCCAGCATGTTGTGGCGTGGCAGTGCGTGTGGTGCTTTTGTAGTGATAGGGATACGCTGCATTGAGGTGTTGATGCCAGCTGAGCAGGCTACGGACGTGGCCAGTGGCTTGGGAACACAGACAAAATTTTGAAGGCACTAAAGGAAGACATTTCCTGTGAAGAGGTGATGCTAGCTTTACTTGCAGAGAAGCACCCTAGAAACTTGCATAAAAAAATGAGGCGTAAATCCTGGAAGCTTTCAAAAACAGTCTGTTTCATGTGGCTTGGAAGTGTCTACAAACCATCGCACCATTTGGAAGAAGTATAATTGCAATAGATTGGTGCAGTGAATGCAATAGATTGGTGCAGTGAATGATACGCAGCTTCGATTAAATGGCCGATTAGCCCACGCGCAAGCAGAAAGCGATGCTCCCCACAAGAGCACCGATTCCTTTAAAGGGTTTTAGAGTTGCTTTTTACACACTTTAAGAGAGAGGTGACCTAGTATTCAAAACAGTGTGTGGAGAGATAAGTGCGGTGAATGGGGTAGTCATTGAGGACTGATAGAAAGTCCAACATTAGGAGCACACTTTTAACTTGGACAAGAGAGTACTGTTCTTTAAAGCACTGCTAGACAAGATGATTGCCTCGAAAGAGAACCCTTGCGCTGGCAGAGTATGGATCATGTGATTGCGCATTCAGCGACCAACATGACAGGCACATGACAGGCTCCTTCTCATCGTCGGGAAAGCGCTCAACACCAGTCACCTTCGAGAAGACTGCCAGGCAGATTGGAAGGCGTGGATGACGTCTGAAATATAACTTCTGGCTGCAAGAGCTGGATTGATGACCCAGTGCCAAAAGCACAACATGCCACTTGTAATCGACAATTTCACTATGCACTGCAGCGTTTCATCTACAGGTCAACAGACTTGCATTTCTATCGCTGAACACAACAACTACCTTACAATCTATGGAGCAAGGTATCATCCAGTGCTTTAAAAAAAAAGGCAGGAGGCATTTTGGAGTGAATACTACTTTGCGTGGACCAAACACAGCCCTTCAACATCACACTCCTGAGTGCAGTCAAAGTCATCTGAAAGCCTGAGGGCTGCAGCACCTCAGGAGGATAAAGAAGGAGATATGGCATTCATTGCCCTGCTTTTTGCCAAGTACAGCTCACTGACTATGTTGGCTCTGGTGACAGCGATGCCCTTGGTGCAACGGACAATGTTTCTGAAGGAGATTGCCCCTGCGAGGAGCTTCCAGCATGGCATACCACCACAGAAGCTGCGATTGTCCTTGTTATTGTGGAGGAATATTGCCTTGAGGCCCCTTCTAACACGCTTACAGTGGAGAGGTTGGCATATATATGAAAGTCGTCCTTGCTTTCCAACTTTCGCCACAACACAAACTAACATTACTAACATCATTGCGAAAAAAGGGTGCGAAATGGAAGCTTTGTTCATTCAATAATTTGCCATTGAAATAATGTGGACAATATTTTTTTTACTTTTGTGAGATCTGAATTAAAAAGGTCTTGTAGCAGCCTCTACCGATCACAAGGGTTCTTTTCCTCTTTTCATTTTATCTATCGTAATCACTTAAAATATTGCTTAATGCTCTTTGAATACATAAGGCCTCCTTTCAGAAGTTACCACAAATGCATTTCCTATCTTGTGCCCTTGCATTAGTAAAGTTAAGTTGCCACAGTTTTGTCTAATGCTTTGTGCACAGGTGAAACCAGTACAAGAGCAGTACAGCTCAATGCTGATCAGGGAGCAACACGAAGCAATGAATGGCTTCTGGAATCAGTGCTATGAAGGCATCATGGTTGCCATGCACAAACGAAGCAGAGGGGTTGGTGAGAGCAAGCTCCGCTTTCAGGTGAGCTCGATTGTATTCGGCACTTTCATCTCTGCACTCAAATGTACTGACTGAAGTCATTCTAGTAGCAGTAGTAGTAGTTAGTGGTCAGTTTTTTCAGGTATGTGCTTAGCTGCAATCAACACAGCCAAAGATTTTATCTAATGTTACCTTTAATGCTGAATAATACTAGCGTTGTAGCATAAGTGAGATCAGTGCATAGTTTTAGATATTGGGAGACCATTTTATGGGGCATAATATGAAAATGAAAGGCTAGTCACATGATGCTGTTCAGCAGTATTTAAAGCCAAAACCATTTAGTTTCTAAAATTTTTCTTGTATGCTTCAAGTCTGAGTATTACCTGGCTTGCTTTTAATGAATTTCATAGTCTACCGCAGGAAGTCCTAGCCAGACATTTTACGCCATATTTTAGGGTGCATAGTTTGTGAGATCTTGTCAAGTTAACACACAACGCGAACTTCAGTGATGATCATCTGCGTAACTTGTCAATGCTTGTTGTGTGTGCCTGTTTTGTTTTTTAACTTGGAGACTATGCTAGCCTAACAGTGTGCACATGCCTTGTGTGTTTTACTGCCTTACCAATTTGCGAAATATGTTTTAACAGTCGCAGGTGCTGAGCGCATTTCAAACTCGGCTTGTGGAGGAGCAGCAGCGAATACTCTCGGTGCAAACAAACCTCAGGAACCAACACTTGTTCATCTGTCGACGTTGGAAAGCCACCAAGCTTTTCCTCACAGGGCCCTGTGGCCCTTGGGCATCAAGGTGGGCATTAGTATTTGTGCTAGGCATTGTGTGGGATGGGAGTGCATGATATCTCTAAAGGGAACACGTTCACGGCCTTTCTTTTTTTTTCTTCCAAAGGATCTGGGCTTTTAGTATCTTTGTGGCCAAGCTCACTTGAAGTGTTTGGCTTTCTATGAGGCCTCACTTTCTGCAGCTTCTTTTCCTCAACTTCAGCTACCGCCTTGCACTAGGTGTCCTTTACTACCTGTGTCAGCAGGTGTCAAGCTATATTTTTAGTCTTGTTTTGTTATTGCATGCTTTCATTTAGGTATGAATGTGCTGTGTGCTGGCTGAAACCTATATACTAGTACATAGTTTTGAAGATAATATAGGTAGTAAAGTATAGAAGGAAGGTTAACAATGTAGTATTTGTCTTTAGGTGCCGCTTGTGTTGGCTGTGTTCTATTCCACTGATCAGAATTTGCCACATCATCTGACCCTCTATTTTTATGTTTTGCCTGAAGACACATTAGCCAGTCAGCCACTCTGTTGAATAAGTATGCCTTTTTCGTAGTAATTTCTGTCGCTGTTCTTATAGTTTCTAAGCTCTTTGAAATGATAGTTACATTCTTTGAATGATTCAAAAGTACAAAAGTTTTGCTTTAGTTATTTATGCACTTCCTAAAATGAATTTAGTGAAGTTAATCCTCAGTCAACATCGATTTATGTTGACAGCATGTGTATTAAAGTAGAAATTTGCCTTGTAGGCAGCATGCAGTCTGTGTAAAGCTGAACATGTACTAGATTTGATATTTGTGAAGAGTTAGCTCGTAAGTGTTCTGTCGTTCCTCGTGTTTAGAGTGAAATGACTTTACCTATTTTTCTCTGCCTTATGTGATTTCTTTCACCCCTAGTATTAACAAGCCGCTCTACTGGAAGCTGTCACAGCAGGAGAACTTTGCCAGAATGAGGCTGAAGCTGACTTTGAACCACAATTTTGACAGTCACTACCAGGCCAGCTGTCTAAGAGATAATCAAGGTTTGGACGTCTGCAATCATATGCATTCTTAACAGTGTGCATTATAGGAAAGTTCGCGGATGGGCACAGGCATCCTGGTTTTTCAGCAGGTTTTTTTTATATATATTACAGATTGTTCTTTCTAATTCTCTAGGATTCCGCCTCTCCCTCTAAGCATGAAATGGTTTTACTTATTACTACAGTATCACCTACTTGTTAAATGTTAAGCGCTTGTTGAGGACAAGATATTGCGGCATAATTCGGGTTAGAAGTACCGTATATTTCAACCGAAATTCGCAGTTTCGGTCTCGTTATTAAACACTATCAGTGTCCGGCAACAGTGGTATCGGTTTTCTGTTGCAGTAGCTTGTTTCCTCACGCTGACTCCGCATCCCTCGCAACCATTGCATGACCACGGTGCTCGTGACGTACACGCGACCGGAAGCAGGTCGATCGGCATAAGCAGCACTCGGCATTTTGCACGAGGTCTCTCATGGTCATCTTTATCCGTGCTGGACATCCCCTACAGCCAAATCGCGGGCGCTTGACTGACATTTCCGGGGTCGCGTTTTGAGAAATGCAGGACAACGAATGCATTTAGAGGTAATGAAGAGTTTCTTTGGAAAGGTTTATCTAGCAAGGGACTGCCGTAAGGCAAGACACCGGACAACGACGATAGCGAAAATACAGAACCTGAAAACACTTCCGGGGCGCACACGCCACACCCTGCTCACAGTGCTAGCGACGCGAGCAAGTGTAAGCAGTGCACATGCTAACCGACTGCTCGTGCGCTGCTTTTTCTTTGTTTTTTTTTTTCTGTATGCGTTCTGCTTCATATACTTCCATACTTTGTGAGGAAATGAGCACTACCAATTGCATTACATACCACGGTCTGGTGCAGTTGAATCCGGATATGTTGAACACCAAGGGGATTGCAAAAGAGTTTGATGTACATTGATAATTTAGTGTATAAAAAGAATGACCTTGGTTTAGCCTTAGCTAAGTGCTAGTTTTACATACGATGGTATGTTATGCATCATTTTGCTTAGTTTAGCTTATTTCACTGCTTAAATTAACATACACTGCTCAAATTTTGTACTTGCCAATTTGGTGGCTAATATGCGAATGAATGCTGTCTCACTCTTGGCAGGCATCCTGAGTAACCAGAGCACAAGCTGGCTTCCTCCCATCACGGCCGAGGCTAGAGCCATGCTGCAAAAGGAGGACATTGTGGCTGAAGAAGACATTCAGAATCTTCAAGGACAAGTGCAGGAGTGAGTGTTTGTGGCTTGTTTCTCATGTGTGGTTACTGCTTAGATTCTAAAGGGCCTTGCTTTTTAAGCCTGCTTCCTTAGTGGTTTGAGAGGAATAGTTAGTAGAGTTAGTAGAGAAATTAATGCTTAGTGTTACTAAGCGATGAGGAGAAAAAAATAATAATTTTTTTTTGCATGAAATACGATAAAGAAATCTAGGTGGGCATCACTGTTCATTATATAGTGTAGAGTTGATAGGTCAAGTTTCTGTGAAGTCCTTCTTGATCAGCCTGATCTATTTCTACGAATTGCAGCTGCCAGAAATAAGAAAAGCGAGGTGCTCTAAAGGATGGCTGGCATTTGTGTAAACACAAATGCAGGTTCAATAATGGTAGTTGGAGTCGCAACATGGAAAGCAAAACCTAGTGCTCAATGCATTACGACTTTCAGTGAAAGTCTACGGGTACCTGATGACAGATGAAGCCTTTTCTTTGTTAGGCAGCGAGAACTAATCTGAATGGTTAAAACTGATACTGAAGGATAATTGCTACTGATATGCTTATGATACCATCACCATTATCATCAGCCTGACTACACCCACAGCAGGGAAAATACCTCTCCCATATTCCTCTAGTTAACCCAGTCATGTACGTGCAGCCTGCACCCACCCAATCGCTGCAAATTTTCTGATGTCATCCACCCACCTAACTTTCTGACGCCCTCTGCTAAGTTTGCCTTCTCATGAAATGCGTTCAGTTACTTTTACCAACCATTGGTTGTTTATTTGCTTACGCATTACGTGCCCTGCCCATTTCTTCTTCCCAATTCTGGCTAGACTGTCACTAACTCGTATTTGCTCTTTGACCCACTCTGCCCGCTTCCTGTCTCTTAATTACACCTATCATCTTCCTTTCCAGTTCTTATGATAGAATAATGTTGCTCTACTGATTTTTTGCATTAATTTTGCCCCCACCTGTAACGTGTTCTGTAAGGCTAATTGCATACACTAAATAAAAAAATGCCATCTAGCTGGGTTCAAAGCTAGTAGGAGCTTTTGAAAAGCTTCTACTATATGCTTCTTGGTGCAATTTGTCATTCATTGATAATTTCATGTGTTTGTGTCCTTATGATTAGTTGTGATGACAATAACACAGCCTGTGTTATTATGTGTTGTAAACAGTTATAAATTTCTAGTGCCTCTTGTGTTTTTTGTTTTTTTATTCATATATATATATATTTTTTTTTTTTTTATGCTCTGTGACGAACTCGGTGGGGATGGATTTTTGGATGTATTGAGCTATGTAAGACCATTGGTTGGATCTCCATAGGGCACAGTGTAAAAAAAAATCCTATGAAGGCAAACAGTTTTGTGCATACCTCTTAATCGTAACAAACATGACAGCGACCACAAACAAAGGTGACCCCACACCACACTGTCCAAGGGGGAAAAAAATATTAAATGCTTCTACGCAAGAAAGCACACCCCTACAAGATTGCTTCTGTGCACCATTGCAAAGAACTTTGGGAAGCTGTCTTGCGGGGGCACGTGTTTTTGGGGAGCAGCTTTCTTGGCGGTGCGTAAATGGCAAGGCACCATCATGCCTGCATTGGCAGAGATCTGACATCAAATCTTCGCATCATGCCTGCATTATAATGCTGCACGCTGCCTCACACAGACTTAATGGCGCATATGGGCAGTGCTGTCACTCTTTGACGCAGAGATAGCCAGATAACACCGCACACAGTTCCTGCGGCATATGGAAAAGCATATATAGATTTGTTGCAGAAAAGTGAGATAAGGGAGACCCATAGCTACCCTGCTTTCTAAGCATTTAGAGCAGGATGAGAAGCAAAATTGAAAAGAGAAAAAAAAAACACAAATACGAGTCACTTAGGACACAGTTCAGTTCAGTTCAGTCGTTCAGTCGTGTCCGACTCTTCGTGACCCTATGGACCATATCATGTCACGCTTTCCGATCTCTCACTATCTTCCTAACATCACATAACTTCATCTGCAGCGCCTCGAGGATCACTTAGGATACAGTGAGAAGGAAAAGAGACTGAGGAAAAAGAAATGAACAAATGCTATTTTCGAGTAGCATAATGTGAGCTGGTTTCATGCTCTCAGTCTTCAGCTCACTTCCTGCATAGTGCCGTAAAACTCTTATCAGTCGTTATCCTCTCGCAACATTTTATTGATTGCTTTCATGGGCACGCCTAGCGTGCTCACATCTTTTTTTTTTGGGGGGGGGGGGGGGGGGGACATTTCTGATAAGGTGAACAAATTTTCTTGTTTCTTCAAGTACATCTTAGAGGGAGCGTACCCTCAAGGGCACCCATTTTTCTTAACTTGAAGCTTTTATATCTTTCAGGTTGGAGAACCCAGACGTCATAATCGATAAGAAGAAGCCTGTCATTGAGGAAGATTGTGAGCTGGTGACTCTGATGAAAGTTGTGAAAGGTCGCTTCGAGGTCACGGCTACTCAGATCTACTTCATAGACCTTTCACCAGTCAGAGAAGAAGGTAACAACTACAAACTCGTTATTTATACTCGGGAACAGCTTTCTTTAAATATGCAGGCAGGGTTACAGGAGCGGAGCTTTCATCACAGTGGTACTACACCGAGAAATTCAGGCATAGCTGGTCTCAATTAAGGTCTTGGTTTAATTTCTGTCTTGGCATTGAATTTGTAGTTTTCTGGCCGCCAAATACGCAGAACTGAATGCTTGTGGCAATGTAAATTTGCGTCTAATCATTAGTCTGCATGATATACACGGTCAAAACAAGCATATTAGCAAAAGCATTCCAGAACTGGCGAGGAGATGCAGCAGAAACGACCTGCCTATGCCTCACGGGATCGCCGGCAGGTGGCACAACTATCGGCATGCACATGGCATGTTGTTACACTCGTTCACTAGCTGGTATTGTAGTAAAACCTTGATCTAATAATAACGGTAATTGTGCTGAAATGATATAATATTTAAGAGCGATATCCGCCAAATTTCTGGAGCAGCGAGGTTCTGCTGTGGAGTTTTTCAGCTCTCTAGTTGTCACTACACAGCCATGGAGAACCACCGAATATAGTTTTGGTCAAACTTTATTTCAAAATTTTAAGAGCTGACAAGGAACAGATAATTATAATAAAGGGCTTGCGGAGCTACAACTTAATGGCTGATCTACCATTCATGCTAAAAAAATATACTGACGAAAAATTCCGCTTTAATCAGTGCCCGATTCGTGGTGGAGTTTTAGCACTATTTTGTTCATGATAGTAGTTGCATTTTGTTGGCTTGATCGACATCACAGACAGCTGCATACAAACAGCTTCCTTTGAAACAAATGTTTTGTGTGTTTACATGCCTCCTGGTGGCTGCAGTCTTGACTCCATGTAAGGCACTTGACCACCTGTGTGCTACATACCTTAGATTACATTCACACTTCATCTCGTTACTAATTTGAACACAGAGTTGCACCTTAGGTCAACCTTGCTGGGGGCCCACTCTACTATGGCTATGAATTGCAGATGCTTGCAGTCTTGTTGCTTTGCAGATGCTTGCAGATGCTTGCCAACACTAAGGGGTGGTCATCGTTGCGTGAGCTAAGTCATGAAAACTGTTCCCTGCAGGTGAAAGGCATGACTTCACATATCCGCTTCATATGCTGCGAGAGGTCCACCTGCGACGCTACAACCTGCGTCGCTCTGCTCTCGAGTTCTTTCTTGTTGATCAGACCAACTTCTTCCTTAACTTTACAACAAAGGTCAGTAGCAGAAAAAATTTTGCGATTGTCTGTATGCTGATTTCATCATATCATGTTGCTAATAAGCTTCAATTCCTAGAAATTAAAAAAAAAAATGTTTACTGATGGTTTTGGTGGCCTTCACTTAAATGGATGTGTATAAATATTTGTGAAGAATATGTTTTTATTCTTATGCAAAAGCAAGCTGGTAGGCACAACTTGAGTGCAGCTGTTGCATAACTTTTTAAAATATATTTTACTATATTGTGTTTGATGGTTTCCACGTATGGTCCTAAATCTGGTGAATCAATTTTTGCGAAGTTAGGGAAGGTTTAATGTCGTGGCCATTTTCTTGAAGTCTTTCACTGTTCTTATCTAGTTAACTAGAGGAGAAAGTACTGGAGGGGATAAGTTTTTCTTTTTTGTATTTAATTTTTGTGGCAGTACCTGTAAAGTAGTCAGTCTTAGTTTGTGGAGCCTCTAAATGCAGATTAGTCTGTCACTTATGAAAGAGTAGAAAATGTTTACTCGCATTCTGCGATGGACATGAGCACTGTCACTGCTATGGCTGTATTGGAAGGTCACTTGAAAGTCACGTGAGGTCACTTGAAGGCCACTGCTGTGCAGACGCGGAACAAGATATTTGGTCGTGTCGTGGCCCTGCATCCACCCAACCTGCTATACTCGTCTGGCACCCGCTCCCCAGCTGAGCTTCTGCGGGCATCGGGCCTCACTCAGCGCTGGGTGAACCGAGAGATCTCCAACTTCGAGTACCTCATGCATCTCAACACCATTGCAGGGCGCACCTACAACGACCTCAGTCAGTACCCTGTGGTAAGTTCACCAAACATTAGGCGAGAGTGTTTCGTTTGTCACTTTTCATGACCCCCTTGGCTACATGTCCAGGTCATTTGAGTGACCTCGCAACGCAGAGCACGTTCTTCAGTACATTGGTTAGTCACTTTAACTCACTGTTGAGGTGCGAAGATCACTCACTCAGGATGCAGTGGACAAGGAGGAAATGAAATAAAGTGGCAGCAATTTAACCACGGTTACTCTCAAAAGTCGAGCGATAGAAAATGATTCTGTTACTACGCTGTCTTATCAAGGTCAGTCAAGGATCGACTTTTGCGTCTAGTATGGCTATTGCTCTGAAAGCTGCCTGGTAGCTTAAAGGCTAATCGAGAGGAACACAACAGAGTATCGCTTATGTACGACGAGTTTCAGGCAAATGGTCAGTTATTCTCATAGGATGTGGCAAACGATGAAAACATAGCCAAATTAAAGCGCCCAAAGGTCTGATGATAGGAAATGATTCTGTTGCTATGCTGGCTTAATAAAATCTGTCAAGGTCAAGGATAGCACTGACACTTAGATCAACCTTTGCATTTAGTAAAGCTACCGCTCTGAGAAAAAGGACACATGGTCATGGAAGCGGTACCAATCGTAGGATATTCTTCAAGCTTGTAAAACATCCGGTGTTCTTGTGGAATTGTGAAACTGCTTTAAATAAGACAGCTGTGAACAGTTTTATATTTTTGCTAAATGCTGTTGAATGCCGCTTGCATCTTGGTTTTTAATTGGAGCATCAAGTGTAAATGTTTGCGGTGATGCTGCTAGTTACTGCGAGACACCACTAATCATTTCGTTCCAGTTTCCCTGGATACTGGCAGACTACTCTTCTCCCAAGCTGGACTTTGAAGATCCTGCCATTTACCGGGAGCTGTCTCGTCCCATTGGCATAATCAACCCAAAGAACATTGAGGAGGTCAAGGCCAAGTGAGTCTTTGTCAGCTTTATTTTTTCTCTGTTCCTTACAGATGATATACAGTATATGTTCTCACATTTCAAAGCCAATGATTGAATGTCAATCAATTTGAATGTCAATTCAGCATGTTAATTGTACATATCTTGACTTTCAACTGTTTAGTAACAGTATAACCATAGCTTGGCAGAATCACAAGTGCTCACTCGGGCTCACTCAAAGTCAATGTCCATGTGGTGCCAGTTTATCTTATTTTTTTATCAAAATTGTAATGGGGGGGGGGGGGGAGTCATTTGTCGTAAAGCATTCCATGCGATGTCATATGATTTCCTGCTGCATATAGCATATGGCTGCTAGTCAGGTTAGAGGCTAGCTTGTGACTGGGGTTCGAACCAATGTCACATGTACATTTACAATCTAGGTCAGAAGTTTTGAAGCCAAAGGATTTTCGTCTCAGCAGCCAAAAAATGAAAGATAGCTTAGCTCTGCTATGCCTGGATATACGTAGCGAAAAGCAGTGACTACCTCGGAATCAGAAGAAGTTAATTTCTCCAGTCTTCTGCGCCGTTCGCCAGCAGCTATATTCTCCTTGGCTTCCATGTCGAGCGCGTCTAGGTTCACCGGTGTTCTATAATTCGTTTAGAGGAAAGGAAAGGCGCAGCATCTGTCACTCGCGGAAGGCAAGAAGCGCCGCCTGGCGGCGTTGGAGCGCACTCGTTCCCACTTGGTCCTCATAGCTGACGGCAAATGGGTGACCTCACATCCTTGACGTCACCCTAATTGAGTAACTTAACTATTTTAGTCTTTGGCACTTTCAAATTGCGTGCCAATCGCAGTATCTGTCACTCACGTAATCCCGCTATTATCCTCATGGTAGACAAGCGGAATTATTATGAAGAGCATTTCATGACCTGGGGCGTGGCACAGCGGTAAAGTGCTCGGCTGGGGATCCAAGGGATGGAGGTTCGATTCTTGGGTGGAGACTAAGTTCCTTTTCTTTTTTTGAATGAGGAGGAGTCGCAGACCTCTTAAGCATTGCTAGGCAACACCGGCAGAGCTTGGCGAGGGGGCTGCACAGCTGACCTTGGCTGTGACATCACTCGGTCGCGGCATACAGCATACGCGAAGCTCGGCTCCGAACCTCATAGTGAAGCTTTTCGCTTCAAAAGAGCAATCAGGCCATTACTGAAAGCCAGAAAGCATTTAAAATGCTCGGCAATGACAGCAAGAAAATGCCTTACAGCATTTCATGGCCCTTTGTCTGCATCGACTACACAAATCTAGATGCTGAATATACAATCCTAGCAGAAACAACTTTTATACATGTTGAAAGCCTCACTCGAAAACATTCCGACCATGGGATTATAATGTTTTTGTATTCATAAACGTAGGCTGTCTTAAGTGCCTCTGCTGAATTGTTATTGCTTCTTTAGAAATTAAGTTGTTTTCCTACTGTTCAGAACTATCAAAGCAACATGAATTTTGTGTTGAACAACCTTTTAGTTCAGATACAGCATGAATATGAAATCTAAATTTTGCAACTTAATCTTTTTGAAAACACCTACATAACAAGTCGACGACCGATTTTTCGGACTCTCCAGAGGCCGCGAAAATGTTCGAAAATTTGGGCAGTTCGAAAAATCAAACTTTGTAGAAAAAATCACTTTACATAAACTTCTGATTGCCACTATGTGGAGGAAGAATCAGTCTTTCTTGGCATTATAGACTGAATTTGAGTGCCTTTATTAAACCCAGTTTAGTTGCAATTGAGTTTCAGCCCCATTTTATGTGCACCCGCTGCATTTTTAATTTTCTACTGATGCAAGCCTAGAGCATGACTGACTGTGAGTGAATAGTCTGTGTTTGAATCCTAGTTAGCCTTTTGCAACCCTCATGAATGAGCCTGTGGCCAGGGCTTAGAAAACGTTCTGCCTTTACTGCACCACCAACAGGTACGATGGTTTCGTGGACATCACAGGAACGATGGAGAAGTTCCACTATGGCACGCACTACTCCAACTCGGCTGGTGTCTTACACTACTTAGTGCGCCTGGAACCCTTCACCTCTCTGCACATTGAGCTGCAGAGTGGCAGGTGAGTTCCCGAAGTGGCGCGTACCTTGCATTCCAGGGCTGGCTTGTAACAGAGGACATTAGTGCACTACCGTTTGCTTTTTCTGGTGGTCAGACTTTAATTGCTTGTTGCATTTAATGTAGTAGCCAAACTAATCGTGGGCATTCCTCGCAGGGGCACCATTTAAGTGATGAACTGAGATGACAGGTTCAATATTTAGCGTGATCTCAATGTGACATTTTAATCTAAGGCATAGGCCTACTTATTTTATACAGGATAATGACCTGCGTAGCTCGAGTCAGGGATAAAAAGAAAAGGCTGTGCATAGCTGCTGGGTGAAACCAGTGACATAATGTTTGCTCTTATATGTAGCTCCTCAGTGTGCCTTTTTTTTTTTTTCTTTTTATGTAATCAAGTCTTTTAACTGAGGTGAATTATGCAAATTCTTAAATGTCCACTTTAGTGCCAAGATCCTTTCGTTGAATTGTAGATGGGTTCAGAAACAACTGTAATCATCATCTTTCTTTTTTTTTTTTTTTGTAGTAACATACCTCTTGCGTGGCTCTTCTGTTATTTAAATAAAGTCAATGAAATGTATATATATATATAGAGAGAGAGAGAGAAAAGCCGCATGACTTAACTCATGGGCTACCACATTGCAGTGTTTTCAACATTGATTTGACTGAATGAAACATGTGTACCAACTTTGCCCAAGAAAGTGGTCACAGCTCATTTCAACAGGCTGTACAATAGTACATATAAAAACAATTTAGGCTACTTAGAGCTACACAGCTATACGGCTTTCCTTTCTCTCTCTCTCTCTCCCTCTCTCTCCATTCATTTTTTTCTTCATAGCAGCTTCATACAAGCTTTGTCTGAATTGGCTGTCAGTAGCCCTCCTTTTGTAAATTGCAGATCACTGCATGCGCTTTCCATCTTGCGATGTTGTTGGCCACTCACTTGCATTTATAATGCAGTAGCGCAAAAGTGCAGTCACGCAGCTATTGCCCTATTTTACGGGCTACTGGAAAAAAGTACTACATAGGAGATGTGTTGCTCTGAAGAACTGAATCCATTGAGAACGAAACTGGTGGGCTAGTTGGTTACTCTAGCAATATGATCACATTGCACAAAAAGAACGAGAACAGACAGAGAAGACACCAGACAGCGCTGATCTGTTTCTCAGCATCCTTCAACAACTTAATGAAATGTAATTTAACCTAATTAATCTTGCCTGATTAACCACTATAGTTAACCATTTCCTTACCGCACCACTATGCACGGATCATCGCTGACTATCTGATCCGGAGCAAAATTTCAAGGCTGTTGGTAATGATGGTGATGATGACAATATGTAGCTGTACCCTTTGTAGCAGATGGGCCTGGAACATGGAAACTGTATAGCCGTACATGTTTCACTTTCTGCTTTATTCATCTTGGAGCTGGTTCACGAATTGCAGGGATGTCTTGAATGATATTGCTACTATGTATAATGTCCTTACATCATACATAAGCAAGGTTTACTTTTGTGAGGCCAAGAAGGATTGAATTCTTGCCCTGTAGAAATCTTTGCATCTGCCTAGAATCGATGCTCGTAAAAGTCTGAAACAGTTCACCAAAATGCGCTAAATTCGCATTTTTATTTCGGAATCGTTTAAAACAAATTTTAATTTTTTCACAAGTAGGGTATCTAGAAATCACAGCATTCTAGAGTTTTTACAAGTATTTTATCTCATTTTCAAGGCTTTATGTGAGTGCAGTGGACCATCAGTAACGTTGCGACAAATACATTTGAGCCGGCATATATAGAGTCGTAATATTTGGAATTTTCGGCTATATAATGCGCACATATATTCCCTCGAAAATCTTGCGTAAAAACACTGAAAAGCCACATAAAGCCCCAGTTTTGCCGGTCATTCATTATATCAAACCGCATGCCGCATCCTTACAAGTGGCGCTGCCTCTAACAGCATTTTTTCATTATTTTTCACACTAGGAGGCAGGTTGGTCTTGCGGCCATCAGCATCTGCTGTTAGAGCCAGAGCTTTAAAACCGTTCTATGAGATCGACGAAGTGGGGTGTGCTTGAGGTTGGGCCTAGATCTCTTGTATTCATTTCCCCTACTACATTCCTCTTACTTGGTGGACCTAACCTAACAACTAAAGCCTTGCAGTGGCCTGCCTGTCTTGTTTCACTCACTTCGCTGCCGAAGGCATTGCAGAAACCAACTGTGCCGTAGTTTGAGTGGCCGATTTTTTAACTCATAGTGTGCTAATGATAGCGTTAGGCAGTTCCTAGTTTCAAACACTTATCCGCTGCAACTTGGATGCAAAACAGGTTTGGCGTAGCCTTGTCCATCAGCCAGTGTTCTGCCAACACCCTGGCAGCCGGCACATCTCTGCAAAGAATCCAGCCGCCACTTTGTGCGCAATGTATTCTTGCTTATAGGTTACAGATAAGTGCAGCGAGGTTGTGCTGTATTTTGATTTGAGTATTGTTTTAGGAGACCGTGACAACGGTTTTGAAGAAACATCAATCAAGGCATTGCATTATTCACTCTATTTATTATTTTTTTTTTTCCCGTATGCCAGGTTCGATGTGGCTGATCGACAGTTCCACTCCTTTGAGGGCACTTGGAAGATGCTGATGGAAAGTCCCAACGATGTCAAAGAGCTGATACCAGAGTTCTTCTACCTCCCAGAATTCTTAACAAACATGAATGGTACCTGCCTTGCACTTCGTCCTTGTTTTGTCCGCTTCTTGCATGGAAAGAGGTGCTGCTTTGAAGCACTGTGCATTCCTCTCACTCACTATGTAGCTAGCTACACAGCACTTTCTTGCTCATGTTATTTATGTATCTCAAGACTGATAAAATATCGGTTAAAGATGCGCGTTTTGTAAAGTTAAAGTAAGTTTCGACTGGATATATTGTTTGTAACAGCACCCAAATTTTACTGATATTGAAAGTTGTTCTTTGCTGCTCATCACTTTCTCAGGTGCACTTTTGTGTAGTACTATAATATAACTGCGTTTAAATTAAGTGTTAATATGCCTGGTCACAGTGGCTGGCAGATCTCATCTAATGCAAAACCGTGAATCGATTGGACACTGAAGGCATATTTGTGTCTTGAAATCGCAGTGTTTGTAACAATGGATTATGAATGTAATTGTGGCCTCCTAGTGTCTTAAGATCAAGCCATTTTTGTATTTAGTGCATGATACAAGATTTTAATGTAGCAGAATCAATATAGGCTACTTTCCTTTTGTGACTGAAAAATAAGCATTGCAGCTGTTGAGGAGATTTTGAAGCAACCTCATATACATAACATTTTTTACGTTGGTACAAACTGCTGACTTCTGGTTAGTCTTTGTGTCCATGGACAGAAACCACATTTGCTGATATTTATTTTTAGAAACTCATTTTTTTTTTCTCCATTTCCAGCGTGACATAATGAAATCGTTGCTCCTTGCAGGAGGGTGTAGTGTGACAACTCAGGGATGTTTAGATTTGATAGCATTGACCATTGATTGCTTGCTGTCACAGTGCTCCTTGAGAACCCTATCAACTAGAAGATGCAGCTCTGGATAGCAAAAAGTTTTTGCTTTGGTGTGCGGGAACTGGAAGTGGCATCCTGTTAATTTGTTTCGGTGGAGTACACTGAAAAGCCATCTAATAGTTTTTTACTACAACTTTTTTTCTTCAGGATTTGACCTGGGACGACTTCAGGGAACAAAGGAGCAGGTAGACGATGTCAGGCTCCCTGCATGGGCCAGTTCCCCTGAGGACTTCATCTACAAGCATAGGAAAGCACTGGTGTGTCTGTTGTGCACTTTTCCTTTCTCAAAAAATTCTACGAATACTTAAAGGCCCACTGTCCACCCTCCAGTTAAAAATGTTTTCTTCCCCGGTGACTGTGAGACTTTGCCCCCAGAACGCAAGGCCGCAAAATGTTTTTGAAAAGAGTAACTAATAACGCAGTTACAGCCACCGCAATCACCCGATTCTGTCGTGTTTCTCTCCTCCCGTTCCCTTGCAAAGGTTTTTCACTCACCTGCCCGGTCGTCTAGCCTCCGCAAGACAAATTTCCCTTCCTTCTCCGCGTTTGGCGGGAGGTGGGGTGTGGCACTCCGCGTGCGCGGAAAAAAAAACACATAAAAAACGGGCGAGGGAGTGCGCGCCGCTGGATTCAATCCGACCGTGGCAAGGGAAAAGCCCACAGCAAGCGGTAGACACCCATCCTTCACCCTCAGACAGCGAGACGGACCAGTGAACATCGTTTTCGACTAAGACGTCATAGCTGCGGCTCGACGGGCCAGCGCAGGGAACGGGGAAGCTGGCTTCCCGAAGGAGAACATGGGAGAGCTTTGATTTGTATTTTCATTGCTTTGCGGCGCGCGTGTCACTGTAGCGTTTTGCACAGACTATCTCCGGTACCTGATCGAAACACTGGACTCCTTTGCTTAAAAGGTCCTTCCCTGGACAGTGACCCTTTAAGCTCTACCTTGGGGGTTATGACGCGACAGCATTAATGGTCTCTCTGCGGCTGTTCTTGTAGATCCTGCACTTAACTATTCACTTAATCACTAAACCCATAATTATTAGCGTACAGTCCTAAGCTACCACATTATGTGAAAGACCACTCAACAGAAATGGAAAGCCCTGCTTTAACAAACCTATCTGAACGTCCCTTAGGGACTGAATCCTAGGGTTTGGTTTCTGGATCCTAAGGTCCAATTTCTGACTGCTGACACCTCTCCCCTTGTCAACTCGTGCCAAACCGACCATGTCATGTTGTCTCATAGCATCACACAACCTGCTAACCAGTCACTGAATAATTTCACCTACCTGCACGGCAGAGGAATGCTCATGATTTTTAGCTCATAGCGATGACTCCACATTTTCCGCAGAAAAAAGTACTTAACACTGTCGCATTAAAAATGATTGATTCCAACAAGAGATAAAAAATTCTTCATGCAACATACTTTCTTTTAGCTTGGGCGAGATCAACTTATTGAGATGGGAAATCTTCCCACACGAAACCTGCCACCATGGCCTGTTCGTGTTTTTGAATGTTAGTGTTATTGTGTTTTTCCACCCTGCACCACAACACCTCTGTTGGGGTTAGCAGTATTGCTCCACTTGCTTTCGTTCGCACCTGTACATTATTATACTTGTTCACAACTTACATTTCAAGAAGATGCTTTCTCTCTTCTCGGGTGTCTGCCTTCCTCACAATGTTGTAAGCATGCTTCTTCTCTCCCTCTGACAGGAATCGGAGTATGTATCTCTGCACCTGCATGAGTGGATCGACCTCATTTTCGGCTACAAGCAGAAGGGACCCGCAGCTGTCGAGGCACTGAATGTCTTCTACTATGTCTCGTATGAAGGTGTGTGAGCTTACTTTCAGAATTTGTTGATCGATTCACTGGTCACTGATCATGGTCAATTTTAAAACAAATGACGTTTCGGGAGCGCTACGGCTCCCTGGTTCACAATGAACAACCGGCCGGACGTCCCGGGCTTTTTGTAGCAGTTAGTACTGTTCTTAGAGATTTCGCGTAGATAGGATGCAGTGTGCCATCATTCTTGTTTATTGTGTTACATGTTGTCTGGATGATTAGTGACTCGAGATTTCGGCGGGCTGATACGTTCTTTTCCGTTGTCATTATTTCTGCTTCATCCCAGTTAATTTCATGGCCAGTCTCTTGCGCATGCTTTGCGATTGCGTTCGTTGTCACTTTTCCTTTACGTACATCGTACTGATGATCTTTCAGGCATCTCGTGAAATCTTTCGTTTCGCCTACGTAAACTGCTGAACAGTCTGCGCAGGAAATTTTGTAAACCACGCCGGGAAACTTTGCACGTGGGAGCTGATCTTTCACATTTACAAGCTCATTTCGTATCTTGCTTGTCGGGACATGTGCCACATTGACGCCATGCTTGGGGAACATCCGTGCCAGTGCCTCACTGATTCCTGATACGTACGGGATAGGGGCTCGTTTCGGTTTCGGTGCGTTGGCACTTTCGTCTTCCCTGGCAGTAGGCTTCTTCGATGGAGCCAATCTTCTTTGCGTGTTTCGAATGAACGACAGCGGGTAGCCGTTTCTTTTCGATGGTCTTCATTTCGTGGTTCAGGGCTTCGTCTTCACTGCATACTTCCCTGGCACGGTTGATTAGAGACGCAACCACGGACCGCTTATGACTGACTGGGTGCGCTGAATTAAAATCAAGGTACCTTCCGGAATGCGTCGGTTTCCGGTAGACGCGAAAACTGAGACCAGTCGGGGTACGGGATACCACAGTGTCGAGGAACGGAAGGCAGCCGTCGGTCTCTTCCTCAACAGTAAAGTTGATTGAGGGCTCCAAGGCGTTGAGGTGATCGAGGAAAGTGCTCATGTGCTTTCGGTCTATGACACAGAAGCAGTCGTCCACATACCTTAGAAACACTTTTGGTCGTGGTTGGAAAGTGGCCAAAGCTTTGCTTTCGATGGCTTCCATAGCGATGTTAGCCGCTGTGACCGAGATGGCTGCCCCCATTGCTGTGCCAAAAGTCTGTTGGTAGAAGTTGCCGCTGTACGTAAAATACGTGTTGGCGAGACAGAAATGTAAAAGTTGGCAAAGTTCCGCTGCTTCAAAAGGCGTCCGTTCTTGCCACGAGGTATCATTCTTGAGACTCTGTTTGCATGTTTCAACTGCAAGATCAACAGGTACGCTGGTAAATAGCGAGCAGACATCAAAAGAAACCATCTCCTCTGTGTCTTCTAGGGCGACCGCTTTGACTTTGTCGATGAAATCGGATGAATTCTTGATGTTCGTGCCTGTCTTGCCCACTAGCGGAGCCAGAACGCCATGAAGGTACTGTGACAACGAGTGCAACGGCGACTTTCTAAAATCCACTATTAGGCGCAGGGGAATCCCTGGTTTATGCACCTTTGGCAATCCGTAAATGGCGGGCGCTGAACCGTTTGTACATAGTAACTGATAATAAAGCCATTTCATAGACGGAGGGAGGCCCTTGAAAATTTCTGTGAGCATTTTTTGAAGAGACGTCTGCACTTTTGGAGTAGGGTCTTTCGGGATTCGGCAGTAAGTGGTCTCGTCTTGAAGCAAAGCCTCCATTTTTTCCTTGTAAGAAGACCGGTCAAGGATAGCAGTAACATTTCCTTTATCTGCCGGTAGGATGGCTATATCCTTGTTAGCCTGGAGGCTTCTGATTGCTAAGCGTTCACCTTGACCAAGAGGGCGGTTTGATGACGTCTTCGTCATGCGCGACAGCACTCCTATCGCCTTTGTTCGAACTTCGTCCTGGACGTCTCGTTCCAGCAGTCGAACCGCTCCTTCTACGGCGCATGCAACTTTTCGTGGGTCCAGTGCCTTCCCTTGGTCGAAATTCAAGCCTCGGCTGAGCACCTTGGCTTCGGAAAGGTTGAGTTCGTAGGACGACAGGTTCCGTGTTTCGAAGATTGGTGTGGCCCTGACTGCTGTCCCTTTTTCAGCAAGTAATGTCTGCAGCTTTTGATACTGCGATTTGAAGTGTCTCTCCTCTCTTCTGTACATTTCTTGGTTCGCAACCAACTGAACGCTGGCGAAAACATCCGGAGCAATAAATTCCAATTGTCGCTTTGCAAAGAACAGCTCGGTTTCAAAGCGCTTCTTTGTCAGCTTACATTCTTCAATCCTTGCCTGAAGGAGATGACGTTCAGCTTTTGCAATCACATGGAGGCCAAAACATGTTTTTACCGGTTTCTTTAGACGCAATGGTCTTGGAATAAGTTGGTTAGACTTGCAGTCGATATTGAAACGCAGGTGCGTACGGTATGCAGCGAGTCTTGCTGAGGTGCTTACAAAACGGCGAATTCCAGTGACAGCCGGTTGTCCATATTGATGGCGTAAAGGGATGTAGTCGAGGGTTCGACGGCATACCGTCTGGTCAGGAATCGTGGTTTGTTGATCGATTCACTGGTCACTGACCATGGTCAATTTTAAAACAAATGACGTTTCGGGAGCGCTACGGCTCCCTTGTTCACAATGAACAACCGGCCGGACGTCCCGGGCTTTTTGTAGCAGTTAGTACTGTTCTTAGAGATTTCGCGTAGATAGGATGCAGTGTGCCATCATTCTTGTTTATTGTGTTAGATGTTGTCTGGATGATTAGTGACTCGAGATTTCGGCGGGCTGATACGTTCTTTTCCGTTGTCATTATTTCTGCTTCATCCCAGTTAATTTCATGGCCAGTCTCTTGCGCATGCTCTGCGGCCGGTTGTTCATTGTGAACAAGGGAGCTGTATCGCTCCCGAAACGTCATTTGTTTTAAAATTGACCATGGTCAGTGACCAGTGAATCGATCAACAAACCATGATTCCTGACCAGACGGTATGCCGTCGAACCCTCGACTACATTACTTTCAGAATGACGGGTGCTGCACGAATGGCTTATACTAAGTGGGTACAAATGCTATATCTGACAGGTGCCGTTGACCTGGATGCCATCAAGGACCCCGTCCAGCGTGAAGCTACTGAAGGAATCATCAACAATTTTGGTCAGACACCCTGTCAGTTGCTGAAGGTATGCCTGCAGTTCTTCTGGGTGTTGCTACTTAAAACTGACAAAGGAAACAGATTTATAAGCTGATTTTATTGAACTGATGTGGTTTAGAGCTGTAGATGTGCAACTACATATATGGCTTTATGCTGTGGTCTGCAGATTAAATAGATACTGTTCAGTTACACAAACTCATTCTTGCATTGTGTAACTTAGAAATGATGTCACAGTAGTCTAGCTCTAATTCGTTCAGATGGTATGTGCTGTGTATGCGTTCATATTCGCATCTCCGGCATACAGAATGAATGAACCTTTTGTTGTGTTTTAAGCACTGCGTTGTTTGGCATCATCAGTGCACACAGAAGAAAAAAAAAGGAGAAAAGAGCTGGACACTTTAGGTGTTGTAATCAAGAAAGGGAATAAACTTTGTCTTTTGAAGTTTTATATATTTAGAAATGCAACCGTCGTATTTTGTGTGCTTGCGCGTCGGGTAGTGCAGTATGTGGCGTGATGAAAATTTTGTTATTGTGGCGCTGTGGCTGAAGGAAGAATGTTTTGCAGGAACCTCATCCAAGAAGGCTGTCCCACGAGGGGGCCCTGCTGCGAATGACCAAGTCTGACACAAAGCCCCCGAACCTCTTCTTGTTCTTGCAAAGCCTCAAGGCCTACGTAGTGGATGTAAGCACTTTTATGTCTTGCAGATGACTGAGTGTCAGTAGTTATAGTACCTCTTTACTGTGCTTGTGAAGGTTTTGTGATCTCCGAGTATGAAATCATGCAATTGTTTGTAGTGTTGAAAGGAGCATAGTAGAATTTCAATAATACAGGCACTGTTAATATGATTTCAAGACTCCAGTGTGCAGAATTTGTGTGTTCCACACTCCTTCACCACTTTGGATGCTACAAACACGCAGTTTCAAGCACCAATTGCTCCTCATGCATTGTTGATGCGGTAGTCAGCAGTCACATGGTACCCCCTGTCAGCAGTGGAGCGTGGCCGGCATGTTGCGAAAAATTGCGAGTGAAGGATGGAGCACAAACTTAAACTAAATCTAATCGGCTGCAAACAGATATGCATGAATGCATTTTTATGTGATGACACAAATTTTTAATGCTACGGTTATTTTCAACACCCTGTAGGATTTTTATTACTGGAATTCTGCTCTAAGATACCGTACATCACCTGTGTAGGCCGGCATTTTGGCTCGAGCCGAGTCTAACAGTTGTCTGGCTGTGAGGGTGCTGACATTTTCACGTAGCGTTTTTGTTAATTTTGTTTTGTTCACACTGTTTTTTAAATATAGTGGATCTGCACTCACTCAATTTCTGTCTGATTTCAGTCATAGCATTTACAAGCTGTTAGCTATTTCTTTTATGTAGTGCAGTCAGATTTTGTTCATCCGACACCCGCTAATTTGGAAATTCAGATAATTCAAACGAGAAGCGTGGTCCCAGCCTATGCCCATTTAAATCTGTATCATTGGACACTTTTTAATTTGAACGTGGGCAGGCTCCATTGAAGAATTATAGTAATGTTGAGGTATGACCTGTGGAGCCATCAACCGTTGAGATGGACCTCCCCGGATATGAAGTATATGTACATAGAACAGGGGTACCCATATGCCTCAGCTGTGTGTGCTGTGGCAGATTCGAGGGCGATCGGATGGCCCACATTGCCGAAATATACTCCTGCGGCATAGTTTCAGCTTCCCTTCTAAAATTACGATATAGCACTGCTGCCTTAGTGTGAGTGCATCAGCCATTCACGCCCTTTCGGACACTGCGCTGGCCTTTTAGTTTTATCTTTGGATATTGTCATGCCGTTCTAATGTGTACTCATATTTCTCTCTCTACTTCCTCTGCTCTTCGAGTGCGCTGAATTTCTGTGCTCTGAAACGCTTCACCGTACAGTTAGTACAGTTGATGCAGTAAAGCACCCTTAAACGTGAAGGGGCCGCTTGTAGAGAGCCATCATTGCTACTGCACTACAAGAGGGGCCGCGGAGACGCTTCCAATTTTGGAGCAATGCTTCGACATTCCCCAACAGTTTGTCCAAAGCAATGCACTTGACGGAAACGTGAAATATTGTCCTTGTTGCCTAGAGTTTATTTCAAATTTTTAGATAAATTTACAGTAATGCAAACAGTTTCCAGAAGTTTTTAGGGCAATTTGATAATTCAAACATTATTTTTGTTTCCTTGAAGGCCAAATCAACAAGGTTTCATTGCAACATAGTAGCTGCACTTTCGTGTTATGGTAAATATGGTCACTACTTGATTCATTTTCTGGATGTTGCTGTAACTGAAGCCAACAGATCCAACCGAAAACTCGTTGCGATTGTAATGCGTAGCCAACTTATGCACGTGTATACATCCTATGCTCTCTCATTTTGTCTTTTTACCCATTTTCTCTTCCCTAAATTGTTAGCCATCAACGTTTTGCTAACCCCTTATTCCACACCTAGAAATCAGTGACTGCAGAAGCTTCGCCTGATAGTTATTGCTTTTTCCTAGTCACTGATAGAGGCCCCATTTGCTGTGTTTGCACATTTTGAAACAGTCCCTGTTTATAAAGCATTTTGTTACCCGTTTACTTGGTTGTGTGCTATGACCTTGGCTTTGGTACTTTATTGCGTGGAATTGGGCTTCATTCTTGTGTGAATGTGCAGGCACCACTGAGCTGTCCTGTCGTACACGTGAACATCCCAAAGTCACCAGCACGCTCCTTCATGCAACATGGCCTCATGGACACCTTGGTCACTGTGGGTTGCGACGGCTCTCTTGGGGTCCATGGATGGCTGCCATATGACCGCACTCGGTCTTATCCTAACTACTTCACCTTTGAAAAGGACCCTAACATTCAGAATCCCAAGTATGTGCATCTCTTTTGTTGGGTGTTTTGTTACTGTAGAAAGAGTATATCTTATCTTTTTTGTTCAAAGCGGCTGCTAGGGAGTTTTTATTTTGAAGCAAATAAAAATTATAAATCGTAAATGCGGGGCTTAAAATGCTTATGAGACATTGTTCTGAAAGTGGCTATCAAATGTATGCCTTACGTAGAGTAAACGCAGTTGAGTGTGCACGCCATGTACAAGTTTTCAGAAGTGAACCAACAGAGTGATGTTTAAAAACTCCCATTGCTGTGCCAAGTTCCCCATGTGAATTCTACTTTTGAATGTCTTAAGGCTTACAGATATGCCGTAATTATGGGGCTGTCATTCACAACGATTTTGGCTGATGAAACAGCAAAGAAAGTGGTGTGCACAGTTGGGCAGGAGATCACGGTGCATTACCCTTCCTTCCTTTCCTCCATCGTCAAAGCAAAGCGAGAGATCGAGGGGCAAAAAAAAGGAAAACAGCCGAACAGAGTTGGAAGGACAATGCTTTCGTGAGCAGCATGAGGTCACAGTCTGTAATCTTGGCTTTTTTTTTTTTTTTTTCGTTCAGTGCAGTGTAGTATGTGTTGAAAAAGAAAGTGCGGAGGCCTTTTTTAGTCACCCATTTCTCTAGTGATATATATCTGTTAGATTAAAAGATTTTTTGTAGGTGATTGATAAGCATTTCAGATATTAGTATTTTGACTTATCGTTCCCGCAGTGGGCACCATTTCAGTGCCCCTTTAACATCCCGTGGCGACACATCAGTGAGGGACACCACAGTTCAGGGTCTAAGTGTTTACAAAGCACTGTTGTAGCACAAAGCATTTTTTAGGCTACCTTCCTGCTTTTTTTCATGCCGAAGGTGTAGGAATCTTGAAATTTCAAATCTCTATGACTTGACAAAACGTTAACACATGTGCTACGCATTTTAAGACATCAGGCAGAAATGTGAGACATAGTAAGCACACCACACGGCTGTAATGTACTGCATTGCTCCCTGCAACTTTATGATCAAAATGTCATGGGTGCCATTGCCTTCACTCATGTGCTGATGAACCTGTGACGTGACACCGAGCAGGGCTCTCGGCATTTGAAATTGAAGCCTTCAGCAGAAGGTTTTTCGAGGAGAAATCTTGACTACAACACTTGAGAATTAGTATGGACTTTTGCACGCACAGTTTCAAGGAATAAATGAAAGATGTATATTGTGCCTCTGCACAGTAAGGTTAACTGCTTTTTTGTTCAACACCCACTTTCAGGAGTGCCAAGAAGCTGGCTGGAGTGTTCCAGCCGGGGGCGAAGGTGCACAGCCGCCTGTTTGTCCTCAGCTCGGACGGCAAGTTCCTTGTCTCTGGAGGCCATTGGGACAACAGTGTGCGCGCCTACAGTCTGCTGCGCTCGAAGCAGGTGGCACACGTCATCCTGCACAAGGGTAAGCCCTTGCATACGTGGGTATCGCGACCTGCGGAGAAAACAGCACGTGCCATGGTGATTTTGCATCTAAGTCGTGTTATTTCCCTTGTCTGCAGATGTGGTTACAAGCCTTGCCACGGACAACTGTGGGATGTACCTCATGACAGGCTCACGGGACACTACTTGCATCATCTGGGAACTGAACCAGCTGGTGATTTGATAATCTCATCTTTTGCTGCTTTTTCCTTGCGTTTTGTGTGGTTACAGCTGAGTTTCCGGCTGCTGCCTGTAGCTCTGATGTTTGTGTACTTCTTTTAGCGTTGCCCAAAACATATTTGCCAGCTTTTTATGTCCTGCCACTGATCGTTGGCCGGCTTTTCTTCGAGAGAGGGAGTGAATGTGCTGTTGCAGGTCAGCCAATTGGGGGAAAAGTTTATGTAGAAAGTATAGCACAGTAGCATAAAGCTAACTGCAGATTGGAGGCATTGTACTTAATGCTCTGGGCGTGCACCTCTACATTGCACCCATTCCAGCAGTGTGTAAAGGGGGAACAGAAAGCGCCACTGAAAGTGATAGAGAGGTTTGTACAGGTGTTGCAAGATCCCTTCATGTGACGAGTGTTGATAACGCTCTAGCTTCAAAATCTTGCTGCTTTATGGAACTGCTTTGTGAAACTTCACAAAACCACATCTCACTGTGTTTGCACTTGGCTGTCGGGCGCTCTTTTAACAGGACCATATTCTCATTTTCTGCGCAGGGTTCTAGTAGTTTTCTGCCCGACAAACCATTCCAGATACTTTGTGGGCATGATAGCGAAGTGACCTGCGTTGCTGTTATCACTGAACTGGACATGGCCCTTTCTGGGTCTAAGGTACGTTGGGCAGGCCGTATTTCTCAACATTTGCGCAGAGTGTGCTTCCGCCAAACAGTTGGTGAGGGCATCCCTATATTCTTCAAGGGGTTCTTTACTCCGGGAAAAAGAAATTAAGTGTTTAATTTTTTTGTCAACTGCCTCATGCTACCGTAGAATCTCAATTTATACGGAGTTCACAAAAAAGATTCGTGTCATCCTACGTTTTATATACTACTAACAAATCTGCATGAAACATGGAAAATGCATTCACACAGCTCTTGTTATAGCTGCCATGATTTATTTACAGCCACTCACCAGCACTCACTGCTTGCAGTGCATACCGTTCATTTGTGTGGCGATGCGAGAGCATTGGAGGAGGAGGAGGAGGAGGAAAAATGTTTATTGCATTTGTCTTCCTGAGTGTAACACGGGAAGGTGTTCAGAACATCTGAAATTCTTCTTATTGGACGCAGTGCAATCTGGCCAGGGAATTTTAGAGAATCGTTTCATTCCCAAATACTTATGCACCGTGATCATACCATTATCGATATTCCATTGTATCCATTTTGTGAGGGCCGTATGCACGTCTTTGTTATACTGGAAGTAAAAATTGGAATTTTCAAAATGCAAGCGAGATCAGTTGGAACTAAATCGCTTTCAACTGTTATTTTTTTTCTTTGAACGTTGAATCGTTTCTTCAATTCTCCCATTTCTTCTTTCATGGTCACAAACAGTTGTGCATTATACTTGTTAAAACGGCAGAAACGGAGAGCGTATTAAACTGCCCTCCTTTCTTTCGTATTTCATCTTCTTTGGGCAGTGTTACTTGTCTTTGGTATCGGGCTTTCAGATTTGTAATCTCCTATCTTTATTTACCTTTTTAAAAGCATCAAGCCTATGTTTCTCTTCCAAACAAAATAGTTTTACATTAAGTCGGGCACCCAGGATCGGGACATTCTCTTTATGAAATGTACTTATTTAGGGCAGCAGGTATTGCTCTGGCACAGTGGCTAATCACGGTGGCATGTTGGGTTGCTTCTGCAGGACGGCACCGTCAACGTGCACAGTGTGCGCGAGGGCCACTTCTTACACACGCTGCGGCTCCCCGGTGACTTGCCCGAACAGGTGGCGCTGTTGTCAGTGTCACACCTGGGCTTCATCTGCGTTCACAGCTGCCCCGATCCTCACGCTCTGCTGGTCAGTAGCAGCTCCGCATGAACTTCAGCCTACACCAAATGCAATTTGCACAGGCCCTGACTGAAGCCTAGTCTGTGAAATTGGCCTGAAATACCCCACACATGGACGAGGAGCGTTGCCTGCTTCCACATTTAGACATGACATGTTGTTGTTAAAGTTGGCGACTGAAGATGACCTCCTGTAAGCCTGCATTCTGCAAGTTTCCATATTTTGTAGGAAGGAAATGGGCCCAATTTAGGCTCTGCTAATTTGACACATACGCACTTAGTGAACGCTTCCGAAATTAGTGGTGCCCTGGGCACACGCCAAAAGAAGCAATGAACATTGAGGATGTTGCAAAGAATTCCGAGTGACCACGGAAAGGTGCAGAATAAGGCGTGCAAGGCACTTATGATGGTTTGCTTAACAGCGTTGCACATTTTGTGGTAATAAAGTCATGTCGGCACCCTTTTGTCTTTCATTTATCAGCATGCATTGAAAGCATCCGTGGCATTTGCTCAGCTTGAGGTCTCCCGAAAAAAAACTGGCCATCGCAAAGTAGCACCAAGGAAGCACAGACTGCATGCCACTTTGAAGTTGACAAAAAATGATCTGTTTTATTAAGGAATCTGAAGTGGTTGTGGCCTCAACAGTGGCAGTGTTCATCCAAGTAATACAGTTGAGTATCAATAATAGAGTCGAACGTTGAGCTAGTTGGTCACACATCTATTTGTAAAGACCAAAAATGTTCAGCTGACCTTCACAATGTTAAGGTTATGAAAAGGATGAAGGATAAGTTAGCAAAGGAAATTTATGAAGCATATGCAATCTGTGACTCTGGAGACCAATGTGTCAGTATGCCTTCAGTGGTATTGTAGAAGGAATTAGAATTTCTGCGCAAACCGGCAGGATGCTAAAGACAAGGAAGAAGTTGGCTGCAGACGTGAAGTGAAGGGAGAAGATGTGCAGGTTCTTGTCAATATAGTTGTCAATGCAGCATTGTACTTATGTTTGTATGTTTGTATGTGCTTCTTATGTTTCGTGTTGTTGCCTGCTCTACTGCCTTCTTCCAAGAGACAGTTGAGTAAACGTTGGATAGTTGAAAGTTTTGAGACTAGCAGTGCAAAGTAACTTCGCCACATACTGTCGCTTCTTATAGTCACAATGAACTAAGTTCAGACTTTATGTTGTGCAAACATTTTGTTTCAGAAATCTGGCTATGTGCTTCACCTGTACACCATCAACGGGAAGTATCTGCTGAGGAAGGAGGTGTCAAGGGCCATTTCGGACATGACTGTTTGTGACGATTACCTTATCACGGGTGACGAAGATGGGCTGCTCGTCATCTACGAATTGTTTGGGTGCGCTGTTTCTCTTGCTTTTCTTTCTTGGTCCTTTACTTTTTAAGCGATAGCGTCATAGTAGCATTAGTAGTTGACACTGCGTGTCAGAAATTATCGGGGGCTGCATAAAAAATTGTATCATGGTAGTTTGTGGTTCTAGTGATTAATGATTAATTGATGTGTGATAGGTGATGACAAGTTAATGAAATCATTGTAATTAATTGATTAATTAAGGAAATTACTAAAATTATTCTATTGAAAAAGAAGAGTTAAAAGGTGTCAGAATGCTTAAAAAGAAATAATGCTTTATGATACTAATTACAAAATATTGGAGCGTGTAATTGATCAGTTACATAATTGAAAAGGGGGCTTTAAAGTTGTTACAATGCCCGACTGAAAAGTCAGTGCTTGATGATACTAATTAAGAAAATGTAGAGTGTGTAAGTAATCAATGAAGTAATTGAAATAATCAAAAAATAAAAATAAGAGTTCGAAGGTGTCAGCCAATGCCTGCTCATGCCAAATATGGGTATAGAAAAATTTAAAAAGAAACAAAAAATTAAAAAGTGATAAAACATGTCCGTGTGTGTGTGAAATGCAGTTTCGTCATACCCTTAACAATGGCGCGTGTGTGTGCCCCAGCATTGCATCAAACGCAAACAGCGCGCTCCGCTGAATGCGCCCTGGGACACATTAAGTTTCTAAAAGCGGCGTCAGAGCTTACCGATAACATCATTGCCCAGCAGACTATGAGAAAAAAAAAAGTGTTAAAATTGGGGGAAAAAAAATTAGAAAAGTGAAAACCATCACCCGCGTGTGTGAAATGCTATTGCGTCATACCCTTAACAGCAGAGCTTAAGTGTCCCCCTAACTTTTTTTTTTACCAAATACAAGACTTTCTACTGCTGTGCGCATAGCAATTGCACATATTTAAAAAGTGGACAGTTTGCTGTCCATTTTTGAAACCAGTCTTATTGTTTGGATGCAACACCATTTATGGGCATACCTCAGCTTGTTAAAGCATGGCTGCATGGCTTGTGCTTCAGTAACAAGTGGGAGGAGAGAGGTAGGCTACAGAAGTAGGACAGCAATGTCAATGGTGCAGGTGAGGGTGAAGTCTCAAAAGGCCAATCATAAGCAGTTGTCGGGGGTGAGCAATGCAGCACACGGGAGGCTGCTTTCAAGGCCTCACTATTGCTCACGATGAAGTCACTGTATCGTCCTGGGGTCTCATGAAAAGAAGTTCTGTCTATGAACCAATATTTTCCAGTAGGCCTAATAGCAACAGAATTATAACTCGAAATAAAAGATATGTAAACAAATTTATCGATAACGGAGTTTGCTCTATGTGAGATGAGACTGGACGAATGCCCCATTTATGACCAAGATACATACTAAAAATTAGAGGGTCTCTTAAGAGGAGAACCACGAAAGCCTACCCTTCCTCTCCTATCATTTGCCTCTCATTGTTTGCCTTTTATCGGCGTTCGTTGCAGTGCTACATATAATTATAATTACGAGGGACTTTAGCGACTAAAGTAGTGAAAGGCGAAAGCCTGAGTACCGCATTCTGCTATGCAACTGGCACTAATTAGTAAATAATAAATTAATCATCATTAATTAGTCAGTAGGCAGGTAGTTCATTGATTATTATTTATTTACTTAATTAGGTGTCGGTTAGTAATTGATTAGTCATTAATTAGTAATCAGTCATTGATTGACATATGGTCATAAAAGGCACGCATTCGCGCATACTGTGGTGGTGCTCTGTGATTGGTTGAGACCTCCAATCAAAGCTGCCGCAAAAGCGGGACACATTTTGTCCACAACAGCATGAGCCATCAAAGGCTTTCGCCTTGAAAGTCCAGTAACAATGACGCATTCATTCTGAAGTGAGGGGTCCTGCTTCGAAGTGTGCTTGCTGCCATGTTGGAAGGGCTATTTTAGCGAACGTAAGTTTCATGCATGCTGAACTTTGAGAAATGTTGTACGTAATGCGTCCATGCCTTAAGGATTGATTTGATATAGCATTTGGCACACACGCACTTTAAAGCACAGTACCCTATGCGCCCATTTCATTCTTGCGTTAAATTGCGGAGCGTCGGAATGTCGCCTCTGCACTTATCGCAGCTTCGGCAGCACTACCGGCAGGCGCTACAAAAATAGAGTATAAGTGCTAGTACAGTCAAACCCGGTTATAACGAACTGCGTAATTCAACGCAATTTGTTCGCTATATAAAGTATTTCGCTATAACCAAACCCGTTTATAACGAACTTCAGTACTAAATTCGTTATACACGATGTCCAGACAGCGCAGCGAAAACGCACTAACTAAAGAAAAACCGTGCCGCTCACCATGAATCTACAAAAGAAATTTATTGCAGATAAATGCTCACTTATTTGCAGTAGGCAGTGATCTTCGCCTGAACACTGCATTTAACTCCATCAGCGAGAATCGCACTTTCCACACGCGACATCATTTCCACAAACTCCAGTCCGCTTCCCTGTATTCCGGAGCAGTATCGGCGCAGCAGATCGGTAGCAGCGAGGGCTTCGTGCAACGTCGGGCGAGGGCGATCGTCCTCCAGCAGCGGCTCCTCGGTCTCCTTGTTCGCACCAGATGCCAGCATGTCGGCAACAATTTCCGAGTCCAACGGGCTCGCTGTCACGGCTACGTTGTCGTCAACAGTGAGAAAATCCTCCAGGGCAACTTCTTCGGGCACAGCGTCCGGAACATCACCGAGTTCTTCCCGCAGCGTGGCAACATCGCTGTCATCTTGCACAGTGCGCGCTTCACTAGCAGCTTCTGCATCCTCTCGACATAGTCCAGCATGGTGGAAGCAGTTGCGGATTGTGGATTGCGTCACGTCTTGCCAGGCACGGTTAATCATTTCTATTGCAGCCAGCAAATTAATCTTGAGCTTGTCGTTAACCCGCAATTTCACCAACAGCCGCTCAACGACGCGTTTCCTGTAGCCCAGCTTGAAAGCGCGGATGATCCCCTAATCGAGGGGCTGCAAAACCGATGTTGCGTTCGGTGGCAGGAAACAAAGCTCGATGTTCTTGAGCGTGACGCCGCAGTGGTGCGCAGAACAGTTATCGAGGAGGAGGCAACTCTTTCGCCCGCTTGTTGCAAGTTCCTCGTCCCAGCCACGCTTCGAACAACGTTCTGGTCATCCAGGCCTTAGAATTTGAGTTGTATGTGACTGGGAGTGAAGTGCATCCTCGCAGGCACATAGGAGACTTGAACTTGCCTATGACAAGCGGCCGCAGCTTTGATGAACCGTCCATGTTTGTCGTGAGAAGAATGGTGACTCGGGCCTTATTCAATTTGCCGCCATGGCACTTCTCATTCTTTAGCGCCAAGGTTCTGCTCGGCAGCAGTTGCCAAAACAAGGCAGTCTCAACGGTGTTAAAAATATTGCACGGTTCGTATCTCTCCGTGACAGCACGCCACACGTCTTGCACTCACTTTTCAGCACTCTCAGCGTCCACTGCTTGGCTTTCACCTGCAACCACCTTCCCGGTGATGGAGTAGCGGTCTTTAAATCGTTGGAGCCAACCACTGCCCGCTGTAAACCCCTCGACGTCCAGGACGAAGGCAAAATCTTTTGCCTTCTGTTGTAGCATGGGGCCAGAGACCGGCAGATTTCGCGCGCGAACGTCCAAGAACCATTGGTACAGCGCTTTCTCTACTTGGTCGTAAGCCGGCTTGCGGTGGCGAAAGCCGTCACCATTTGGTCGTTCCTGTGCATTGCCTCTGATGGCCGACTGGTTTTTCAAAATGGTGCTTAACGTGCTCCGCGGAATCTTGAAATGCGCGGCAACGTCAGACTTTTTTTCGCCGCGGCCAACTCGCCGAATTATCTCCAGCTTGTCGGAAAGCGGTAGGGCACGCCGCTGCTTCGTCATCATCTTGCAGGATGTAGCGCCGGAATGCAAGCCAGCAGCAACGTAGGCACGTCCGGAATCGTGAGGATAGCAGCAGCACGTCTTGCAAACGCGAACAAAGAAAGCTCCGAGTATGTGGGAAAGTTCGCCACTGACGCGTTCGTTGTTCAAAGGATGCCTTCCCTTCGCCCAAACTTGAAACCAGTTCTGGCCGGTGTTGCTTCTTTCTCGAAGCGCAATAGGTCCGGAGCTGCTCGAACGTCTTTGATCACATGGTAGGCAGCTGCCGAATAGGAGCGCTGCAAAGAGAGGCTGGCCGATGGCGCGGATTTTAAAGGCTACTCACGCTACTCCGGGCGACGGCCGCGCATGCGTACAGGAAGGTCCCTCGTGGAAGCTGCTGTAGAGAGCCCCTCCTGCGTTTTACGGAAGCGTGGCATCGGCGCAGAAGCAGCAGAAGCACCCTAGTGGGCGCGTGATGACGTATGCGCTGTGTGAGACCTTGGGGAACGGAGCCGTCGCCAATCCCCCTACCATCTGACAACTGCATGCGCTAGAAGTATTGCGGCCCGGCAGCGTGGGCTGCCCGGAGAGAACTCGGAGCCGGCACAAAGGCCCGCCCGTTGGCGGGCGTTTGGCGACCGATCGCGCGCGCCGAGTTCGCTATATCCGATGTGTAGTTCGTTATAAAAAATACATTTTATATGCATAATGCTAGCGGAAATTCGAGTGTTCGATATAAAACATAATTCGCTCTATCCGAGTTCGTTATATTTGGGTTTGACTGTAGTTGCTAGATAAAGAAATTCTTCAGCACAAGTTCATGCACACTAGTGAGATTCCAGGGCTACATGAGCAGCATTGGTGCCTTACCAAAGGGACAGGGAGGAGCTGCTTAGTCCTCAATGCAGGTGGGACATTGCTCGCATTTTTCATGTGCTCTCTTGTCGCATCTACTGGGGGGGCGCTGTCTATCAAGTGCCACCTTAGCTGCCGCACGGTGAATGTCATAAAGTTCATTCTTAACGATCCACACCATGCTTACTTAGCTCCTGTATGTTGGTTTCGCTCTACTGTAAGTCTTCTGATGAGCCCGTATGTGCCGTAAAATTGAAATGAAAATAGGTTTGACATTTTTGCCTGCATTTTCATCTTCTTTCAGCAGCCTGAGCACTCACTCTGAAGATTTTGTCCACTTGTCGTCACTTGTGATGATCCTATGAGTGCTAGAAATAATGCTGAAAACATCCGATATATGATCTATGGCGGCATCGTTACTATCATTCTGAAACTGCGCTTCTGTGGCGACAATCTTAATGGCCGTCATTTGTACCTTGCTTGCAGCCTGGCGGAAAAAGTGTCGCTGCCGCTGTGCTCTCCCATCTTGACTGTGGCTCGAACGCCGACCAACTCGCACCTCATCTGCAGCCTCGGCAACGGGAAGCTCGTTGTCATCGGAATATCAACGTCGTCCCTACGCTCTTCCTGAATTCCCAGGGAGACCCAACTCAAAGCTTCCCAAGCATTCAAGACCCAGGTGCCTGAAAGGGAACTACAGTCTTCCCCGACACGTGACTCACAGCATGCAACTCTGGCCCCTCCGCGCATGCACTGCGGAGCCAGCCACTGCACTGCAGGGAACCTTAACCTAGCACAGAGAGCATTGTGGTCGTGCAAGATGTTCTGTTAATCGTTTGCACGGGTATTGTTATTTTTTTTTTTTCAGCCTTTTTCTCTTGTTGGCAGCACTGGTTGTGACAGTGAAGCAGCACGATTGTTTGTTCTAGCACCATTAGTGACAGAAAAAAGGTGTGCAGTGCTTTAAGGAGGTGGCATGCACTTAATCGCGGTAGAAAAGTTTGCCCCATCACATATTTTACACAGCATTTCGTAGTCGCACCCGCAGTTTTCTGTAAACCTAGCATCGGCAGTAAGTTTGGCACTTTTTCAGTGTTTACTGTGATGCACAATTTGCGTAGTGTCCAGACTGAGGTGCTGCTTCAATAGAATTTTAAACGGCCTTTTGTTTCAGGCTTAATATCAGTGTTTGAGCGAACTGACCAGGTGCACGAAGGCTAACAAAAGATTGTGCCTGATGTTACTGCTATGACTCAATGCATTCATTGCTGGCGACTGTATATGAACGCTCTTGCGCTGCTGAGGACGCAATGTGAATTGTTCGTGAATTGTGCACGGTATGCTTACAGTTCTTCGGAGCAGGCTCTCTGAAGCAAAGTGCAATGAGAATGAGCTATTTTGTTGTGTTCAAATGTGCTTGTTAACGTTTTAGGCTAATCACGTTATGTGCAACGATAGGAGCTTAGACTTTACATTCGACAGACTACGGCACTTGAGTTTCCACTTTTGTAGCGAGTGGCATTAGGCAGCAGTGCTTTGCAGTACAATAGGGAGGAATAGGAAATGAACGCAACTTATTTTGCAATGTTGGGGTCGCCTACATATTGTGCTTTGTTTCTGGCTTTTACGTGCTTAATTTGCTTCGCGACTTGCCTTGATTTCACAATGCATGTTGAACTCTGTTGTTTGCTGTGTGCCTCGGGTTATTTTTGCTCCATGGCTATTATCACGAGAGCAGAATACAGTCTGGTTGTTAATAGTGCATAAAAAATGTATTACATGGGTACTCAGAGGCAGGTTGCGGCCACTCTTTTGAGAAAAAATGGATGTTCTGGTACGATCCGGTTGCAGATCAACCTACGAAACTCTCGGTGTTTATAGTGCTCCAAAACACAGTGCCCAGACCACAAGTACATGTAGAGTAGAGTGCTGCGCATTCTGATATATCTATAAATAGACAACGTGTATCTGTAGTGCAACGACGACTTGCACAGTGACATCCCAATGGGAAAATTTCTACAGGCTTAACATTAGTTTGAAGGAGTATGCAGAATGAAGTCTTTCGTTGTGCTTGGCAGTTCGGTTTATCTATGTATATTACTACGGACATGCTGGCACGGCCTGCTGGACTTCTGTATTTTATGCGTATTATGTAGTATCACAGACTGCTATGAGCCATAGGGTGGGCAAGCTTATGAAGAAGTCTCTTCGAAAGTAGGCAGAGCAGGCTTGTCTTATAGTGTTAGTACTCATAAGAAATGGACAAGTGGTGGTGCTGAGTGTTTGGTAACTAGACAAGCAGGATTTGCAGCAGTCGCCAAGGGATGTATTGAAGCTCTAAAAGAGCAAGAAGACATAAAAATGCAAGCCATTTTTAGACACAGATTGTTTTCAACCAGCTTTTACTGTTGTTTCGTCATTCCAAACTCATTGACAGGGTGTTGGGTAGTGGAGCGACTTTTATTTTCCGACGGCAGACGTCTAGGAAGGCTTTGGAAGTCGTGTGTTATGCTTGTAAGCTTCGTATGAATTCCACAGGCCATGTACTTACGCAGAATAACTGCTTAAATGCAATTATCGTGGCAGCCAAGGAGCACCATTCGATGTGCTTTTTCACATGCGAGCATTGTTTGTAGTCACTTTATGCAAAATTGTATGCACCAGCAGAATGCCTCACGTGGATGGAGTCAGTCAGAAAGGGCTCACAAGAAAGAAGCTCTTCAGAGAGGGAGCAAACCCTCTCTGCTCTTCAGAGCAGAGAGGGTTTGCTCCTAATGTTTACTTGTTGTGTTTTTTATACTAATGGTTGTTACATATATATATATATATATCTACATATATATGAGTAATTATATATATATACCAGTTGGACTTTATTATTTTCCCGAGATGGAAAGCCTTGTTTACAGTTTACTCTGTACATGTGTAAATATGCCATGGAAGCCGGAGACTGCAATCTATTTAATAGACACATATCTGAATAAAACTATTGCAATCGCAGCACCTTAGATATGTGTGCACTGTCCCTTCTTTTTTTTTTTTTTTTTTTTTTTTTCTTCATACAAGTTACCTCGCCATATTGCAAGAAAATAATGGTATGACCAGTCTATCCTAAAGCACAATATTTGCTGACACACAGACAGCGGTCCAAAATACCTTTAGAGAATTTTGCTTATTCTGCTTGTTCTTAGGAATCTTTAAGACCGAAACATTGAGAAAAAAAATTTTAAAACATCATATTCGAGCTTTCTCTTTTTTTTTTTTTTTTACTTTAGCATATTCTACAAGATGTGGACCTGCATTTTGCAGATATCAGTTTATAACACTTGTGTGAACTGAATCCTTGCCCAGGTTTCATTCTCATATATTGGCACAATATCTTAGCTACCAGAGCATACAGAACCATAATTCTTATTTCAGTTTCTGTAAAACACTTGATACATATAGTGTATGTAGCAAGTTTGTGAATTTGTCTCAAGTTTAGATTGTACAATTACTATGCTTTAAATGCTGAAGATTCAAGTCACTAATAGCCATTTCACTACAAAACAGCCTTGCTTGTGCCTTGCAGCACATATTCACATCAAAATTTTTGTAAAACAGTGTTTTCACAACTGGCAGTTTTTACCTGGCTTTTGAGCTAGCTAGTGAAGCACAGAAGGAATGTTCAGGTGCATGAAAATATTGATATTTTAGAATACTAACCAAATATGCATATAAGCGATGAAATTCATGAATTCAAACATGACCACATGGAAACTTAAGTAAAATAATGTGATCAATTCGAACCCCAAAGGACTGGGAAAAATGTTCAAATTATCCGACAGTCCAGTTACCAGATGACCTTCATGGCTTTCTAGAATAAAGAACCGCTAAATCACATGATGAAGCCTTGTGAAAGGGGCTTGATTGAGGAATCGGGAGCAGCAACTATAGGACCAGGCTACTTTATGGAATAGTGACAGGGGTTCTGTCACCATGCTTGCCATTACACGCACGTCAAGTGTGCTTGCCCCAAAATACGCCATGCAAGAGGCAGGATATTTGTACACAACCATTTACTCTCACGCGACACCTCAACTCCCCCCTTCGAAAGCGCCATGCGAAATTCTACAAGTGGGCTGTTCCGCACGTCACGTTTGTCGAGAACACGATGGCAGAACTCTCGCTAATACAGTCGACAACCGAAAATTCGGACACCCGATTTTTTGGACAGGCTTGATTGTTCAGGCTTTTTCACTGCACTGCAACATGCTCTACAAAACTAAAGTTTAATCACCTCCTTAAATTTCGGACGCATCACGACTGATTGATATTTTGGACTTCATTTGCAGTTGCCATGGCATCACTACCAATAGCCAAGCCTCCACGTAACATGTACTGTGGAACGTAATTAACCAGGCTTCAAGGGGATCGAAAATGGTATTATATAGAGCAAATTTTAAGTTAGAAATATGGGGGCCTTATGTAGTACGAAGTAGTAGCTGCAAACACAGCCCAACCGCGTTTCAAGGATGCTTCACTGCACGACAGATGACATGTGATGAAGCATCCTCAAACTGCAGAGGCTCGGCTAACTAGCAGTCACAGGTTCGCTTTAGCATCTGGACGTCTAAGCCAGCGCGTTCGCCCGCAAGCTGCTGACGGCAATACAGCCATCGAACGTCGGTTGCCGCCCACTGTCTGTGTAAACATAGCACGGCGAGACCGTCAATCATCAGATTGGGCTACTCACCCCTTCCTCCATATAGTGGCAATCGATAGTTTATGTAAAGTCATTTTTTCTACAAATTTTGATTTTTCAGACATTTTTGCAGTGCTTGGAGAGTCCGAAAAATCGGTTGTCCACTATAAAAAAACTTCAGTTAACTATGAGTGATCGTACATGGCTTGTGTACCACAAAATAGCAACCGAAAGTAGTTTTTGACTATACCAATAAGCAAGCAGCATCAAATTCCTTAAGCTTATAATTTGTTCTTTTACATTTAACAAATGCTTTTAACAGCAAACTACTTCCTGTTACGAAGGTATTCTTGAGCTGCGTCATACTACAGAAGAGTTGTGAAGGTAGCACGAGTGCCATGAGTGTGGATCAAACAAAATCCAGCGCTTATGTCACACTGCGATAGTTCAAAGTGAGTGATCTGACATTAGCAGCAGAATTTGACGACGGCACAATAAACAGCTGATAAGAAACCAAACAGGATGCTTTAGCGCTATTTTCTGGACAAAACTCTATCTTGGGAGAATTTGTGGTGGAATTCTTTGTTTGCCTCAGCCAAAATTATGGAAGTCGACCATATTCTATCGCTGCAGATTTTCTGGAAATCTTTTGAGTATAGATTTCCCGAATCAAGTATAAAGCGGGTAACGAACAGGTTTGATTCTTATTCGAAATTTCATGTCTACAGACCATTAGTAATTCCTCATTTAAAATTAGCACGAACCTATAGCCTCAAGTCAAACCAGATAGGTACCTCTTTTTGATTCAGTACTATTTGTGCTAGACTGCATTACCCATTTAAGATTCTGGCATCTGTACCGTGTATTAAGATTTCAGAGCTTGCATATTCATTATATTTGATCACACTTGTTCTGCGACACCACAAGAACATATTTTGTAAAAATTTATTTCTTTAAAGGCAGTGACAGAAACAAACATTTTCTTGGACCCCATAGTTTCTGGCTTGGTCAGCAAGCCAGATATGTCTCGCAATATGTTGTCAAAGCTATGTGTATAAAAATAGCCTTGACCTTCTAGCAGCTGGTAAGTTAAGCCTGGCATGGTTCCAGTGTGTCGTCTAGCATATGCACAAAAATATTTAAGATGCACACACAACTTTTACCATCAATTCCATGCATAAGCTCGAACTAACCAAATGAAGAAGAAGAAAGTGGTCACTATGGGGAACACGCAGCACAGGATTCACATTCTACAGCACAGGATTCATTAGGGTGCTCTTCCAAGCGATAGTATTGTCCATGCATGTGACCTAAGACATCTACATTAAAATATAGCTGCACTGAGATTTGCTACAAAGGTAAAAATAATGTCAAGGAAACTGCTCCTTTATTGCAAACGTAATTAGTAATCTCTAAAACTCGCCTTCTCACGCAATTCTGCTGTGAGGGCAATTCGCATGTCTAGTTAATATGTGGCACTGAACCTTTTAAAAACTTTGCCTTAACATGCATTACTTCAAGCAAAGATTCACATGAAGCGTGACTGTCATCGTTGGCATTATGGTTACAAACTTTTTTTTTTTACATTTAAAAAGTGCGCAGTGCTTTTTCCAATCAATGCTTGATGGGATACAAGTAACAGGTAGAAAAGCATCCAGAACACAAGGCTAGTAAGGAAGTATCACCTATAAGCGTTTTACATTCTCCGTTTACCACTCTGCAGTTCCTTCTCGTGGGACCCTGTATATAGCCACACAACTTCACGCACTTAAGTGTTTGGCAAGAACACTTCGCATTAAACCTGTCGTCGCCTGTCCATCAGAACAGGCAAGAAAGTTGAGCACCCTGCCCAGCAATGTGCATCCACCCATCTCAAAACTCGATAGCTGCTTACTTTGAGAGAGTGCTCCAGATCCAGCAGAGCACCAACAGTAGAGTTCAGACAGCTGCAATCCTTAATACCAGCTTAAGTGTTCGACAAACATTTCACAAGCGCGCTGTAAAAACACAGCCACTATGCTAGAAATGTTGAAGCACTGGCACTGAAGGCAAGCCGATATGCCTCCAATATACCAATATGACCAACAGCAGTACAGCACTGCGGCAACAATCACAGTGTTCCAAAAGGAGGTTCAAATGCACTTGGGTTTCGCTCACTTGCCACCTCATCATAGCTTGGCGGAGGCGTGGCTCCAACAAGCCTGTCATCATCGTCCACGTCACTGGCATCAGCCCCCACAGTAAGCAAGAAGTCCGTGTCGTTCTCTGCTTGTGACGCATTCGTGCTTTGGGCACAGTCATCGCGGGAGTTCTGCAGAATTGCTTCAGAGCTCTCTGGGTCGATGACGATCAGTGGCAGCTGGTCACTGACAGCAACATCGGTTTCTGAGACACCGAGAAGATCGTCCGGCAGAGAAGAGTCCTGGAGATCAACTGTCGTCCTCTCACAGACAGAGTTTGTGCGACTGACCCGGGTGCTGCCAATGCTGGTTGACTCTGAAGGGCAAGGTGCCGCAGGTGTCCCCAGGTCCCGGTGCTCTGGTGTTGGCGTTGTCAGCGGAATTGCATCAAACACTTGAAGAGCAGGTGAGCTGGACACATTTGTTGTGGGGAGCGGCGACGTGGTGTCTTCTGCTGGCGGAGACTCGCACAAGAGATCCCTCTGCGTTGCGGGTATGACAGACTGCGTGGTTGGCACCTCTGACACAACACTTGGTTCATTGACAGGGTCAAGTTCATTTTGTCTCTCACTTTCTTGTTTCGAAGGCAGCTGAACCTGAAGGCAGGACAGGGCAGCTGAGTAACAAGGGTTCTGTGCCTCTGTTGTAGTGCTGCAAAAAAAAAAAAAAGTATATCAACCTGGGCAAAGGCCACTTGAAGCAGCAGAGCTCTTTACTGCTAGTAAGAAAAGCAGGGCTAAATTCGAAGCCTTTATTTTCATTTAAATCTACACATTCCTTTAGTGGGGAAAATTGTATCGAGCCTCATCAAGACAATTTTCACGAGCTTCGGTATTCTGGGTACTGATGAGCTGATTCCGATATGCACTGTATACAAATTACATACCTTGTGTTAGTCTGTGTGGTGGGCGAGACAATGGGCAGAAGAAGATAACTTTGGCCATTGATGTTCATGATGTGGTTGACAGGAACACCGCCTGGTGGGCTGTTTTGTGGACTTGGAGGCAGCTCTTCACATCCGGGATAAAGAGGAGGCAGGATGTTCAGTGATAGCTGGCTGACTGAGTATGTGGCACTTAGTGGAGGTGCTGATGGCAGTGTTTCACTGTTTGCCTGGAGATGTCACCGCAAAAAACATGTGTTACTGTTGTATCACTCGGCACACAGAGACAACCCAGTGCAAGTTCGGCTTGCGTTTTAAGCAAAAATTACTTTTTCAGTGGCAGAGAGATGTTTAATACTGTAGCAGCTCTTAGGTTACACTTGAGTATTGGTTGTATACTGAGCCAAATTACCAGCCTCACATGCACACACACCTCGTTTAACTAGAACTGATGTAATGCCATTGACTTTTTTTTTTTGCTGAGTGCAATAGCCCATTTTAGGAAATAACAGACTGTAGGTAAACGCAGCCATATAAGCAAGTATTTTTCAGTTACCATTTTTTTCCAGAACAGCAGTTCGATATTGTGAGCTATTATTAAGTCCTGACACTATAATTAAGAGCTGGCACTGCAAAATAACACCACACAAAATTATTAGATCAGCTCACCTGATCACAAGTTGCACTGTCTGGAAATCAAGACTAATATGCTAGCAAGGAAATTCTAAAAAACAAAAAAGACTATGAAACAGTTCAAAGCCTACAAAGGAGTTATATAAACAAAACTCAATTTGTACACTAACTAAAGTAATTGCAAACCTTCAACATAATGCGTGAGAGTAAATGTCATGAAGATCACTATGGTCAAGGCCTCACCATGTGCAAGCCGCCATTCCCTCGCTTGCCATGAACTGGCCTGCCACTTTCCCGGCTGCAGAAAGGCACAGCGGCCGCAACGAGGACTAGTAGCGATCCGATACCCGTCACAAGCAACCAGTTGTAATCCCAGTTGTGGAAAGCCAAGAAGATCCCACCAATGACAAGGACTGAAGCCACGGCACCCAGCAAGATGCCTGTACACGTTGGACTGCTGCACGAGAAGGAACCACCACTCCTGGGTTGTTCCCGCGACGGCATGGTTGACACCTGCAATTGAACAGGATGATTTTCAAAACTTACATGCATTCAGTAGCAATCGCTAAAGAACAAAATGCTTTCCAGCAATCATTCTCCGTGGAATCTGAAGTCATGCACTGGAACTAGTTGAAAGAAAGGCACGGAAACCTAATTCATTTTAGTTCACAACTTCAAATATAAAGGTTGACGCCATCAACAGACCTTGAAATCAGTCTTACTTGATACAAAATGAAACTATTCTGAGAAGTTGCGTAGATATGGTAATGGTATTGAGCCAAAGCAATAAGATCAAATACTTCCTACTCTTAAGTTGGAGGAAAAAACAAAGATGTTTTACATTGCAGGCAAGCCAGAAAAAATGCAAATAAAAATGCATGCTTTACTTGTAACACTTGTGTTGAATACATAATGTTCTGCAATTCAGAAATAACAGATCATACCATCAGCGTGCTGCCCTTTTCATTTTGGAGATGGCCCAACCAGCCCTGCATATTCTTCTTTGGTTCCCTTGTAGTGTTGGTCTTGCATTTTCACGAAGCATGGCTGTTTCTGGCGCAAGTGTTCCCATTTCGTTTTCTGGCCCTCCGCTACACTAAGCCAGTATAAATGTCGTTACAGGCAATTGGGACTTATTGTGCAGCTGTGTATTGTGCCAGACGATCTCTTGCCCTATACACAGAACAGGCTCGTGTGTATCTTGTGGCAATAACTGCGACGGCCATTCACCCTTTATTCGACCCAATCAACCATGTATTCTTCCCGGAGGTTCTGAACCGAAAATAACTCCAGCAAGACCCCACCACGGGCCCCTTTTACCACGGCTGTCAGACGCGCACGCGCTCCGTACTCTGCCAGCCATCTCGCGTTTTTTGTGTGTTCATGCGTGAACAAATGCCTTTGTTTAACGCTGGAACGCGCTTTCCAGCAACCGAACCCACGGTCTTTTTTCATTTTTTATCATCCCGCGGAACTTTGCACTTGGGCCTGTCTCCGGTGATCTATGACACCAACGCCATCGAAAATAGTTCCCCGTGCCGTCGGTCACAGTCTAACAGGAACGCGCCAGCCTGCAGCAGCTCAGAAGGAAAAAAATGCACACAAGTGGCCTGAGAAGTGAAATGAAGATAACGAAGCGCTTGGGTGACAGAGTGGCAAAAGTGCACTGAGAAAGTCGCTTCAGCTGTATTCCGCGTGCTCGCAGCGCGTGGTAGCGGCTACTCTACAGTACAGCGTACTGCGTCAGGAGATAAGCAGCCGAAAAAGAATAATAAAGTTTTTGTGCAGCTTTATCAGCGCGATTGTGACCAGAACACCAAACTATAACCAAACGTTGCACTCACAATGTTGACGGAAGTGATGAGTTTAGGTCGCCGACCACAGTGCAACGGCCGACGTGCGCCACAGAACTCCCAGAGCAGTGGCGCGTTTAATGATTCGAATAAGGAGGCCACGCTAGTGACAAGACGCCGCCCGAGAGCTGCCGGTTGCGCTTCATTTGC